>NC_044053.1:1938238-2198238 GCF_902167405.1 Gadus morhua
GACAAGAAGTACAGTTGTAGACGTCACAACAAACCTAGATCTGCAGCCATGGGTAAACCAGATCTCCTCTCCTCCACAAGGCTGGTGCAGCTGTGTAACTGTTTCATAGCTGACTGGCTGCAGCCAAACAGACAGACACTGAAAGGCTGATTCTTCTCTTCCCATGTTAACACAGAATTAGAAGGGAAGTTGGATGTCAGGATCTCCCTGGCTGGATTTTAAACATGGATAACAGTTTGACATTTTTGTTGGTATTCTGTTTGTGGGCATCCGTGGCCTACTGGTTAAGGAGTTGGACCAGTCACCGGAGGACGGCCGGTCCAAATCCTGACTGGTCCAAAGATGTGGACGGGGGGAGTAGCAGTCTCTCTCCTATACCATGCCTTTCGTGCCTTCTCCGAGGCACCTGAAACCTCCCCTGGTGCTGCACTGTGGCTGCCCACTGCTCCGCTTGTGCATGTTTTCCGTTTCATTTCCTTGAGTTTTGTTCACCTCACTTTACCGCTGAAATGCCTGTTATTGTGGAACTCTCTGAATACATTTGTAGAAAATAATATATATCTTAAGGATAAAATTGAAGGAAAAATATGCATGTGTAAAAAATTCCTTCAGCTATATATATATCATATTTATATAAATGTTATATATCGATGTAAGACCCATGTTAGTGTGACATTATCACACTCCTTGTGTCTCACCAAGTATCAAGGGCTCCTAGTACCCATACTAGGCCCCTCCTATTCTAGGCCCCTCCAAGTATGAGCCTAGTTTATAAACAAGGCCCCTCCTAGTATGAGCTTGATATATAAACTAGGCTCCTCCTAGTATGAGCTTGATATATAAACTAGGATCCTCCTAGTGTCCATATACTATCTCTGGATTCCAACTTGACTCTTCAGACCCACGATAAGGGGCTCCGAGGGAAATCGCCTGGGACGACCAGGGATCTAGATACATAACAAAGTCTCCTAATTACACCCTTAAAAACATGTCTAAAACTCTTTGTGATGCTAACTCCTTGATCGGTGAGTAGTTTTACACACACAAGGACTTCTATTAGTACTAATAGGCCTACTGCAACTATTGTTTGAAATGGAATGGCTTGTTTCTGTTCCAGGGGGTGCATGTAAAGAAAAGTCCTGTACTAAAGTCCTGCACTGGTTTGTGTTGTGTATTCCCAGACTGTAGCTCCTGCTCCCAGATAGACATGGGCTCTGTGACATGGATCCTCTCCTGTGATATCGCCCTGACCCTCCTCGTCTGTTTCTCCCTGCTCTGTTTGGTCCTCTACCAGAGGAAAAGAGGCAACCGTGATTCCAATAATGGTAAAGGACAAGGACATGTGACTGCAGCGGAGCGAGGTGGAGGTGTAGCTCTTAACTTCGTAACTTATCCCTTTGTCTCGTTGAACTTCACCACAGGTAGACCGAAGCAAGCACCGTCATTGGCAAAGAGAAAGATGGCAGAGATCCCTGAGTCTCCTTACCAGGTGAACAACAGAAGCACATGTTATGTTATGCTTCTATTATGCATTCATTCACTACAAATGATTTGATATATTTAGTCAGATAGTAATAAATAATCCTATTTTTCTGTTGCTCATTTCTTTAGGAATTGCATGGAGTACAAGGCGATGTGTACAGCAATCTGGAAGAATTAAGAAAATAAAACAAATTCCAGCATAATCTCACTTCAATGAAAGATTCACACTTTATACGGCTTTCTGATTGGTCATACATTGTATACATTGTGTTTTGTTTTTATATTCCTTCCTGGTATTGTATCATTTAGCATTGTTTTTTGTAATTTCTTTTTATTTCATAATTCATGAGGCTAATGATTTTTTTCTACCCGAGAAAAATACATTTTAAACCTTTTTTTCTTTCTTTGTCCTTTTGAGACATATCTGCAGTAGAACATGAACAGATGGATTTCAGATTTTGAACCATCAAAACCTATAAAACCCGACCAGTGAATCACATTATTGCTAATACAAATGTCCTGTTACAATAACTTCTGCAAAAAGACCTTTCTACGTTTTTGTATTCATGCTATACACTCAGAAAATAAAATAGTTTTTTTAGTAAGCAAAGCGATTTCTTAATTTTTTGTGAAATTGTGTCTGATGACTTTGAGGCTCATAATAACCTCAACTGAGACAAACTATTTTGGATTTAGTTTCCTATGAGTCAACAGCTGGAAGTCCCTTAAACACCTTCAAAATAGCAGCGTGATCACACTGCACCAAATCCACTCACTCAACACAAGTGAGTTATAATAATCACTTCGTATCAAATGTAATTATTCGAAAGTAAGTCAAAATATTCAAGTTTTAATCGATTGGCCACAGAGGGAGATTCAAAGCGCTCTGGAAGGTCGGGTGTGCAGCCGGCAGCAACACGCCAGCAGTACGGGGACATAGGGGGAAAACCCACAGACTGCACTGAATCATCACGACCATACACTGACTAGTCCTTTATCTAGTGCTAGCTTACTAGCCTGGAAGCACCTTTAGTTGGTGTTGTGTTAGGCAGGCCCTCCACCTGAGACAGACCTCCATATACAGACCACCTGAGACAGACCTTCACCCTAAAGACCTCCACCTTACAGACCTCCACCTCATAGACCTCCACCCTGCAGACTCCCTGAGACAGACCTCCACCCTATAGACCACCTGAGACAGACCTCCATATACAGACCACCTGAGACAGACCTTCACCCTAAAGACCTCCACCTTACCGACCTCCACCTTATAGACCTCCACCCTGCAGACCCCCTGAGACAGACCTCCACCCTATAGACCACCTGAGACAGACCTCCACCCTACAGACCACCTGAGACAGACCTTCACCCTAAAGACCTCCACCTTACAGACCTCCACCCTATAGACCTCCACCCTGCAGACCCCCTGAGACAGACCTCCACCCTGCAGACCACCTGAGACAGACCTCCATATACAGACCACCTGAGACAGACCTTCACCCTAAAGACCTCCACCTTACAGACCTCCACCCTATAGACCTCCACCCTGCAGACCCCCTGAGACAGACCTCCACCCTATAGACCTCCACCCTGCAGACCACCTGAGACAGACCTCCACCCTACAGACCTCCACCCTGCAGACCACCTGAGCAGACCACCTTTGCTTCAAACCATGCGTTAAATCAGGGGTGCCTTCGATGAATTGTTCTTAATAACAAGTGCTTCACAAATAAACAGCTGAACAGCAGTATGCCTACATTAGACCAAACCTCAAGCAGGTTTATTTTGAGAGCTATAGTTTATGGTTACCAGCTTCCTGTTGGAGATGCGGTCGGTTGACATCTTGACAGTTCTGTGTGTGTGTGCTGTAGGTTGAAGAAACATGACATTGTTTTGTCTGGGGAGCAGATAGTGGTCCAATGGGGCCTCTTCCCTGGATCCTGGTGCGGTAACCAAAGTGCATCCCAAAGTAAACAGTGAAACACAATATAACTAAACAAATGATGATTTTGACTTATGAACAATGAGGAAGGGCAGCTCATAAGTATGTATATTAAAGCCACCACTGTTATTCTGTTGTATCACTTTTGCCTTCTAGAATCTCACTTTAATAGGTATGTTGCAGCAGATTCTGCATGAGCTGACTTCTGTGAAGGATATGAACTGGTGCATTGATGTGCATATGCAATAATTGAAACTATGAAGAGGTCAAAAGCGGAAGCTTGAATTGTCTCGGCGCTCTCCCCTTGTTTTCGCGAGATGGTGATGATATCTAGATGTTATAAAAATAAATCGGCCTGCAGATGGAGAAGTCCTCCCTGCGATAGACCTGTTGGTGGCAGCAGGGGGGCCGCCGTCCACACATGAAGAAGAGCGGCACAGCGCCCTCCTCAGGAAGTGGTCTTTGCACTAAGCTCTTGATCCTAAGCATCGCCATATTGACATCCCCACAACGTTGAGAGGTAAAACACATCTCCTAATTCGACCGATGATCTCCGTGTATGTGATTCACCGTGGATGTGTGTGCCTGGCCGTGGTTTAGCGGCGGGGTGGGACTGCGTCGGGCTCTGCGGCGCGGCGGCTCTGCGGCGGCGGAGCTCCAGTATTTATAGGAGCTGAAGGCGTTGTCAGCGAGCTAACCAGCTAGTCACTCTTAGCCTGCTAGCTTAGCGGTTTTTCTGCATTGTGTCATAAATTCTTCAAAGTAAAAAGTTCCCACGACGTGTGGCTCTCCAGACGACGCTATTTTAAGACATTGGTCGGTCTTCCTATCCGCCACACTTCCTCGATGTGTCAACAATTAAGCTCATAATCTCCTGTCGCTTTCAACCGGCTTTTGCCCAGCTAGCGCGCTAGGCTAATTCATTAGCTCCCAGCTACTAGCTATCGTTAGCGCCCAGCTACTAGCCCTCGTTAGCGCCCAGCCAGCTGTCCAGCCCGCTGGCTACCCCTGTTAGGGAGGCCTCTTTAGGGGTAGAGAAAACGGTTAGGGTAGATGGTAGGAGTTGGAGTGGGGTAAGTGTAGGAGGTAGATATTAGGGCTGAGGTAGGAACTAGAATAAGGTAAGGGTAGGACGGAGGGAGTAGGGTGAGGGTAGAAGTTAGAGAGTAGGTTTAGTTTAGGAGGGAGAGATTAGGGTAGGTATTATAGGGTTAGGGTAGGCGTTAGAGAGTAGGGCAAGGGTAGGGCTATGCTTGGAGGGGTAGAGAGTAATATAAGGGTAAGAGGTAGAGTAGGTTAAGTTTAGGAGAGAGAGAGAGTATGCTTAAGGTAGGCGTTCAAGATTATAGTTAGGATAGAGATTAGGGTAGGTGGTAGAGGGTTAAAGTAAGAGGGAGAGTAGAGTTACGGTAGAGAGTATGTTCAGTTTAGGAGGGAGAGTGGTCTTGGGTAGGAGGTAGTGAATAGGGTTAAAGTAGGAGGAAGAGGGTAGAGTTAGGATAGGAGGTAGGGAGTAGTGTTGGGGAAAGAAGGTAGGGCTAGGGTAACTAGGAGGTAGGGAGAAGGGTCAGTTCAGGAGGGAGAAAGGGTGACGGTAGGCATTTGATAGTAGGGTTAGGGTAGGAAGAGAAATGGTAGGGTTAGGGTAGGATATGATGTGGGGTTAGGGTAGGCGGTAGGGTTGGATGGAGAGAGTACGGTAGGATATGAGGTAGGGGTTAGATATGAGGGAGGGTTAGGGTGGTAGGTGTTAGGGGCGTAGAGGAAGCCTCTGTTGAATCTGTTGGTGAGGACTTGGGCAGCATAGGCAGTTATTTATACAGTTATAAACTGATAAATCATCTAGTTTATTAAAGTGATCAATGTGTTTGCGTTAGTATCAATAACCTTCTCATTAAGGCTAGGTTGTCTTATAACGACCTGGTATGCCTAATTGACCTGGACGCCCTGTGTTTCTGTTCCAGGAGACAGAGCTTTGTGGTGGACCCCAGTGATGACTGTATTGACTCCTGTACCCCCTGATTAGACTGCTTGGATGAACCTTTTAACTCTCAGGTCGGGCCTTTTTTCAATACGATACTAAAATGAATTACACACTTGCTCGTTATAAGGATTAATTTATCAATCCCTTGAATCATTACACTATTTGCAACTGGCTATCTACATTAATTTGTTTTAGATATGAGGCGTACGGTTTTCTAGTTCACACTACCTGAATAACACAATAAAACAATTCAGACCCTAACGCCTTTTATATCGATACGTCCATTTAGATTTCTCACGATTAAAGAATCGCAGCCCCTGTTGACCCTTCCCTCATCCTGGAGGTCCACTCCAAGGTACGGACCACCTCGTATCTCCTTCCAAACGCCCCCGCCCGGCGCTCTGAGGGCTGGGGACGTAGTGTGGGCATGTTTCTGGACTGACCTGGTTGACGTCTTGTGTTCCTAGGAGCTTTAGTGAAGATCCTTCTAGAATATGTCTGGGCCTGTTCCTAGCCGCTCCCGAGTTTACCCGGACGTAAACACACAGAGACCCCGGGAATACTGGGATTATGAGTCCCACGTGGTGGAATGGGGGTAAGGTGGCTCTCCTGGTGGCGTTGGTGGTTCTCTATCGGTCCGTTGTGCTGGTTTAACAACAAGTCCCGAATTCTTCGTCTTTCCAGGAACCAGGACGACTACCAGCTGGTCAGAAAACTGGGCCGAGGGAAATATAGTGAAGTGTTTGAGGCCATTAACATCACGAACAACGAGAAAGTAGTGGTGAAGATTCTAAAGGTAGGGAGACGGACGGACGGACACCTCACCGTTTGGCCATCCTCATAAACAAGGTTATCGTTCAGCACTTTCTAATATTGAAGTTAAAATACTGTGTCTCACACCCGTGTCTCCCTAGCCGGTTAAGAAAAAGAAAATCAAGAGAGAAATCAAGATCCTGGAGAACTTAAGGGGTGGTCCCAACATCATCTCACTGTTAGATATCATTAAGGATCCCGTGGTAAGGACCTTTACCGACGCATGGTGAAGTTATCAGGTCATAATGTATGTGTATTTCATCTGTATGTCTTTTCCTCCCTAGTCCCGAACTCCTGCTTTGGTTTTTGAACATGTCAACAACACAGACTTTAAGGTATGAATGAAAGCAGTCTTTGTATATTGGTAAACTTATGTCAAATAAGCATTTTTAAAAGGAAAATTATTGTTGAATTATTTAACAATTAAAACTTGCATCGTGTGGCGGTTTATTTTCCAGCAATTGTATCAAACCCTTTCCGACTTTGACATACGGTTCTACATGTACGAAATCCTGAAGGTAAGCGACCACACTTGGTCATGGTGCTGGTGTCCACTCTGGATGAAGTTCCAAGCCATGGTTAAAGAGTTGTGGCGCCGTTCCCTCATGTCGCTGTTCTCTGACCCCCAGGCCCTGGATTACTGCCACAGTATGGGCATCATGCACAGAGATGTGAAGCCACACAATGTTATGATCGACCACGAACACAGAAAGGTAGGCCTGGGCTCCTCCTTACCCGTCTTTTGTCCGTTTAGTCACCTGTGATTAAAACGGGAAGGTTGACTCGGTGACTAAACGCACTAATCTGACCTCCCAGCTGCGCCTCATCGACTGGGGCCTGGCCGAGTTCTACCACCCCAACCAGGAGTACAACGTCAGGGTGGCGTCCCGGTACTTCAAGGGACCCGAGCTGCTCGTAGATTACCAGGTGAGGCTCCAGGCCGACCGCACGCCCGATCACAAACCCTAGGCCTACCTGGAGAGTACAGGGTGAAACTATGACCGGTCTAGTCAAACATGGGGCTGGAGGTGAACATGCATCACACAGAGACATGTGTGTTTAGGGCGACGTTAGGGCTGCACCCGGAAGATTTCTGCAGGCCATCCAGTCCGACTGGTTTTTATTGGTGCTCTAACGGGCAGCGGGAACCAATCGGTGTTAGGCCTACACTGTAGGCCTAACACATGTGACTAGTGTGTTTATGAAGCATAAATCATGTGGCTAGTGTGTTTATGAAGCATAAATCATTTGGCTAGTGTGTTTATGAAGCATAAATCATGTGGCTGGTGTGTTTATGAAGCCCAACATGTGGCTGGTGTGTTTATGAAGCCCAACACATGTGGCTGGTGTGTTTATGAAGCCTGTGGCTGGTGTGTTTATGAAGCATAAATCATTTGGCTAGTGTGTTTATGAAGCATAAATCATGTGGCTGGTGTGTTAATGAAGCCCAACACATGTGGCTGGTGTGTTTATGAAGCCCAACATGTGGCTGGTGTGTTAATGAAGCCCAACACATGTGGCTGGTGTGTTTATGAAGCCCAACACATGTGGCTGGTGTGTTTATGAAGCCTGTGGCTGGTGTGTTAATGAAGCCCAACACATGTGGCTGGTGTGTTTATGAAGCCCAACACATGTGGCTGGTGTGTTTATGAAGCCCAACACATGTGGCTGGTGTGTTTATTAAGCCCAACACATGTGGCTGGTGTGTTGATGAAGACTAATACATTTGGCTAGTGTGTTAATGAATCCTAACACACATGTGGATAGTGTGGTTATGAAGCCCAACATGTGGATAGTGTGTTGATGAAGCCTGGTTGGCGGGTCGCTCGTGTTTTGTCTCGATCTGGTCATGAAGGGTCGCATCACTCCTATTTTAAGAGGGACCGTGCCCTGCTAGGATGACACGGGGTTGCAGTGGGGGCTGGCTGATACTCAGTCAGGGCCAAAACAAGCCTGCAGAGCCACTGAGAGGCATGCTTTGGCCATTAGGTCTCGTGCCTTGGGAAGCCATCTTGGTTTCTATTAAGGGGCAGCCAAGAAAAGATTGGTGACCAGATAGTCGCAGGGGGAAATCCCATCCCAGGGTACGACTGACTGCTCACTATTAAAAACCCTTTTTAGATTCCAGCACTGTCAAATGAAAGGTAATTAATTGGGGATGCATGAGTCCTAATCGTGGGTTCTGATTTGCAGATGTACGACTACAGCCTGGACATGTGGAGTTTGGGCTGCATGCTGGCCAGTATGATCTTCAGGAAGGAACCCTTCTTCCACGGGCACGACAACTACGACCAGGTAACGCCGACAAGAGCCTCAGGCTAATGAATACGTCCGCCAGTGTTCTGGAGACATGGGGCCTTTTTGTGTGTTGAAGGGAAAGATGCCTGACTAGATCTACTCATTATGGGCTTGTGTCTTGAGGAGCAAAGGTCACGGTTTCGGGTGATCCGTTCTGTTTGAACCACTAGAGGCGAGATACGACGGCACATCCGTTTATTCAGCATCTTTAATGAGGCATTTTGGAAGTGTGGACACTTCCAGAATGCATTGGGCCTGGAATCCATCGACTCGCGCCGCGTGGGTTCGGCCTTGTGTGTCACTGCGTACCGCTGTCCTGATGAGCCATGTGACCCCCCCCCGGTAGCCCTACTCTGAAGGAATATACGTTTCCAGGACACGTGTCTGGGAATTAATTGTAATCAAAGGACATCTGGAAAGTGGACAACCAGTTTGAGCAGGATTGGGTCCTCAATGCAAGTGTCCACTGCCTAGCTTCTTTATGCAGCAACAATGGATCACATTTAATATAGCATGTATGGAGCACCATATGTCCATAGCACTGTCCCATACCGTGTATGTATGGAGCACCATATGTCTATAGCACTGTCCCATACCGTGTATGTATGGAGCACCATATGTCCATAGCACTGTCCCATACCGTGTATGTATGGAGCACCATATGTCTATAGCACTGTCCCATACCGTGTATGTATGGAGCACCATATGTCCATAGCACTGTCCCATACCGTGTATGTATGGAGCATAGGGCTTTGACTCCGAACTTCGTTATTCAAATATAATTCAAATATCAAAAAATAAATCAAAATTCGAACTAATATAAGGCAGCCCTTAATATTGGAACCTGTTATGGGCAGGCCAAGAGGGAGAGACGTCGGAGAACCCGACGCAGTCTATTCATAAAATTGTAATGACCACGGAAGAGGCAGTGAATGAAGTATTGATTAGACAGCGATTTATTAGGAACCTAATAAACCGTTGGAGCACGCAAGACCGGTAACCATAGCAACACCGGTTAAACAAACCTCACGAAGCCCAATCCAGGTCTTACTGAAGGCATTTAATGGTCAAAATATTATTAATAAATATTTGAATATTAATAAACAAACAAACTTCAAATATGATTTTTGGGCAAAAGTCAAAGCCCTAATGGAGCACCATATGTCTATAGCACTGTCTCCATACCGTGTATGTATGGAGCACTGTGCGTCAATAGTGCTGTCTCCATCACGTAAACATGTAATCCTGGAAGAGTTAGTTAGTGTTTTGGCCCCCAGTGTGTATCATCATGCACCAACAAGCAAATCTGGACAACAAGATAGTCGGCTCCATTGAAAAGCTGTTCAAAAGGAATACATCCGTTTGAAAAAAGATTTGTGTTTTGCAGGGGGCACTCGTGTATGCATCCGCGTACGTGTAAAAAAAAAAAAAGACAAATTATTACCTACAAAATGAATTGTACTTTTATGTTTTAATCGACTTTCTGACCTGTGGATTGGTTAATGGTGAGTTGTTGAACCCTGGTCAGAAGGTTTCTGACCAGACACTGGTGCAGTAGGCTGGTTGAGTGTGCTCAGAAGTGCCACAAAGATCGGGACAGTACATGTACGACCTGGCGGTTTTCTGCACATTTAGAATTACTACACTGTGTTGTACGGCCAGATTAACTATTGTAACGCTGAGCGTCCGGAAAGCCCTAGCGCTATCTTTCAGCCCAATGACTCGCGCTATAATTTTCCCATCGCGAGCGTATAATATCAACAGTGTATTTTTCTGATGATTTCCGTTTTGTTTATCTCTTTGTTGGAAGACTAATCAGTGTTTAAATAAGCCGTGTTCAAATAAATGTAATCTCATTTCTTATTATTCAAGCAGTGGAACGCGGTTCGTAACGCATCTGATTTAACGTTTCATTGATTTCCACGGGACATATACGCTCTCATTTATTTAGCTTTTTTTGAAGAAATACCAAAAAAAAAGTCCTGGTTGTAGAACAAATGTATATAATGGATTATATCCTATTAAGCAGTACCATCCCCTCTATGTTGGCTCCAATAATGCAAAGTGGATGTGCACTAGTTAGAACTGTGACATGCTCCTCAACATCACGTCTTCTCCTCTTCCTCCTCCCGGGCAGCTCGTGAGGATCGCTAAAGTCTTGGGCACAGAGGACCTGTACGACTACATCGACAAGTACAACATAGAGCTGGACCCACGCTTCAACGACATTCTGGGAAGGTAGGCCCCCCCCCCCCCCCAATCTCCCATCTCCCCCCAAAGTGGGGGAAATTGCTGCTCAAACATAGATGTGGGGTGTTACTTTCACATTCATATTACGGACTTTCAGGGCGTTTAGAAGACGCTTTTTATCCAAAGCAACTTACAATAAATCCAGTCAGAAGAAAGAGAGACGACCCTATACTGCTGACGGAACAGTAAGGATGTTCATAGAACCAAGTGCCAAACACTAACCATCACTAGGTTAACCCATTCCCCGTGCACAACAGAGATAGCTAGGATAATATGCTACACAATGCTAAGTACCGTACATCACAACAGATAAAACGTCAGATATTTAAACTACAGCCTCGACCGCTCAATTGACCCTTTTAGGGCGTTTAGCGGACGCCTTTATCCAAAGCGACGTACAATAAGTACATTAGTCAGAAGAAACAGAAACGACAATATATCGCTATGGGTACCGCAAGAATGATCATGGAACAAAGTGCCAGGACGCACAACATATAATGAGTGCGTTCATTAGGGGCCAGTGCCCCACCCCCTCGGGCTGCTCTCCTAACCCCCCCCCCCCCTCCGTTCTGCAGACACTCCCGTAAGCGGTGGGAGCGGTTCGTCCACAGTGAGAACCAGCACCTGGTCAGCACCGAGGCGCTGGACTTCCTGGACAAGCTGCTGCGCTACGACCACCAGGCCAGGCTGACGGCCCGCGAGGCCATGGACCACCCCTACTTCTGTACGCACCGCCGGCCTCCCGCTGCCCGTCTGTCTGCCCACTGCCCGTCTGTCACCCCTCCCTCACCCCCTCCCTGTGGCTGTGGTCTAACCGTGCCCCCCCTTCCTCTCCTCAGACCCCATCGTCAAAGACCAGGGGAGAGGAGCCACTCCAGGAGGCATGGCCGCCGGGGCCACGCCCGTCAGCTCATCCAGTATGATGGCAGGTAAGGCTAGCTCCAGTCCCGCTGCCCCCCCGCCTCCAGCAGACACACGGGGCGGGAAGTAACGCCCTCTCTCTCTCCCTCTCGCTCGCTCTCTCTCGCCCTCTCTCTCTCTCTCTCCCCCTCTCTCTCTCGCCCCCCCTCTCTCGCCCCCTCTCTCTCGCCCCCTCTCTCTCGCCCCCTCTCTCTCGCCCCCTCTCTCTCGCCCCCTCTCTCTCGCCCCCTCTCTCTCGCCCCCTCTCTCTCGCCCCCTCTCTCTCGCCCCCTCTCTCTCGCCCCCTCTCTCTCGCCCCCTCTCGCTCGCCCCCTCTCGCTCGCCCCCTCTCGCTCGCCCCCTCTCGCTCGCCCCCTCTCGCTCGCTCTCTCTCGCTCTCTCTCGCTCTCTCTCGCCCTCTCTCTCTCTCTCTCTCTCTCTCTCTCTCTCTCTCTCTCTCTCTCTCTCTCTCTCTCTCTCTCTCTCTCTCTCTCTCTCTCTCTCTCTCTCTCTCTCTCTCTCGCCCCCCCCCCCCCCCCTCCCTCTCTCTCTCGTCCCTCCCTCCCCCTCTCTCTCTCGCCCTCCCCCTCTCTCTGCAGGCATGACCTCCATGTCCTCCACGCAGCCCTTGGCCAACATGGCGGGCTCGCCCGTCATCTCCGCCCCCAACGCCCTGGCCGCGCAGGTCTCCGCGGTGACCGGGCCGCAGCCCTGAGCCACCCGGTGCCCCCCAGCCGTGTGCCCCCTCCCCTTTTTATCATTTTGAAAATAACAAAGAGGAAAAATTCAAATGCTTTTCACGTTCAGTTTTTTTTTCCCTTTTTTTTTTTTGACATCTGAACCTAACAAGTGTTTCGTTCCATCGTCAGGATTATTAGCATTAATTTGGGTGTTATTTCACAATGCCAGTGTCTAGAAATTCTATTACGATGTAGACATGAAGAGAATGGATAATAAAATTTATTTTGTATGTTCCAAATATAAAGTGTTGCTTGAAACTGTTTGTCGGGGGATCGTGCTGTGGTAATACACTGTGAAACCTTTACACAACGTCACTCTGCCCCCCCCCCCCCCCCACGGGGGGGTCCCCGGCCCGCCCACGCGGCGCGGGGGGGGTCCACGCGGCCCTCCGTCACCCGGCGCCGCTCAGATGCTATCCTTCGTTAATTGGACTTTTGTAGATATTCTACAGTTACTGTCAGGTTGCATGCGCCCAGTGCACAGCTACACGGGGACAATAGATTGCCAAGTTTATGTTACCTTCAGCTCTGTATGTGTCCATGTTTGTTTTCTATGAAGTCTAACACATGATTTTGATTACATAGCATTTTTTGTAACTTTGTTTTATGTTGGGAGGAGTTTCGTCACTTGCAAAAAAAACAACTACAACTTCAGAAATAAACAGTTTGAACAGGTGTATGCGGGCACCACATGTGATTATATGACTGTCCGTGATTATTAGGGTGTGTGAGACGTTGTATGCGGACACATGTGATGTTAAATGTCGGTGATTATGGGCTTGTGTGATCAGATTCATGAGGACCAGTGATGACATGACGGTGGTGTGAACCGGTGGGCTCCCGGGGCTGTGATACTGAGGTGGGATTATCATGTGATTCCAACCTGGAGTAAGTACACCTTAGGTTGTTTTGGTGAAGTCTTGCACTCGGCTGGGGCGGCCCTCTTTGATATGGAGAACATTTGTTGCTGATAAAGGACTGATGTAAAAGTTAATCATGGCCAACTGTATCAGGGAACTATTCAAAACGCATTCATGTATTTTTGCAGATTCCATTTCACTGGCAGTTAAGTTAGTGACTTTGCATTCAAGGCCATTCCCATAGTTTATTTTATCCCGCATTGATATTTAGTAGCACTCATATTTTATAACTCAAATTTAATCAAACAATTGTCTGCTAGAATCTTATGAAAATGAAAAAGCACATTGCAGTCCAACGTTGAAATTAGATTTTGGTAGCAACGTTTTATTTTATTTTAATGGGACACCTGCTCTACTTACTCTATGTCGGTATTTTATATGAAGAATAGACAACATTACGTTCATTGAGCGGGAGGGTCCTTAATTGTAGCATTTACCACAGCGTCATTTGCGGCCCATCACTTTCAAGGAGCTGTGTACACCAGATAACAATCCCCAGAGCGAAGATAATAACATGAAAGGTAGAATAACAAAGAACATGAGAATATATTTGGAGGTCATTTTACAAAAAATTAACAAAGCAATATTCCCAATAATTTAACGTTAACGGACATTCCACTTCGGAAAGACCCGCACACTGTTTCGCCAATACCGAGGATCCTGCCCCGTAGGCCTGCAGAGGAGACGCGTGGGAACTAGGAGGTTGTTTTCAGCGCCGGATGTTGTTCCTCAGCCGGATGAGTGTTAGGACTGACGTTGACTTGAGAAGCGCACTGGGATAAGTCTGAGCAGCGCTGAGTTTGAGGTAAAACCATTTTTTAACCTATAAAAGAGCGCATTTCACTACCGGAACCAGAAGGTGCTTGACTCAGAATGGGGAAACTATTGACCTTTTCTCTGCTGGTCGCTGCGCTGGCGGTTTTGCTCGGAGAGAGAATCATAAACTTAAGGTGAGTTATCAGAGAGTTTGGAAAGACTGCATATCTGCTCTGAGCATAACCTTGCAGTGTTATCAGTCTCTGGACCCTGGTGCTGTGTCCTAAAGTAGATTATTATCGTCCTTTCCTCGGCAGGAGGATCGCTCTGGCGTCCAGAGAGCTGGTCCAGAACCACCTTCCCAACTGTGTCCCCATCAAAGGTCTTGGTAAGGGTTAACTAATCCAGGGCTGTACTAACGGGACGTACCTGGGGGTTAAAAGACATTATGTAATTTAGTTAATGTTTGTATTTTCAGTGTATGGATCGGAGGACATCACCATACTCCCGAATGGACGAGCCCTCATCAGCACTGTGAGCGACGCTTCACTTCGGAGAAGATCCCAATTTATTTAATATTTAATTTTAATCAAAAAATGTATCTATGTATTCTTTTTCCAGGGGCTTAAGGATCCCATGTTACCGTCATTCTCTGACGGTCCGGGGAAAATATTTTCCATCGACCTGGAAGACCCAAGAATCAAACCTGTGGAACTGCGCATTGCCAGGAACTTCGACGTGGACTCGTTTAACCCTCATGGCATCAGCACATTCATCGACCAGTCCGGTACTATCAAAGTCCGCTTTATCGATCCCAACTAATGTTTAATCTTTGGACACGGACCAACCCGACAGTCCCTAGTCTAGTGCGACTGTGTTTGATTGGGAATGCAGTTGGGCGGGTCACTGTGCCTTAGGGGACGCAGGCTGCAACACAGACCCGCTGCACGACACAGACACCAGCTGTACTGACTGGTTTATGGGATGTCTTCAGTGAACCCAAACACACTACAGTGTGGCAATGCATGATGGATTGTGATTTTATATTTGATGGCCTGGTGTCTTTCTTATTCATTGAACTGTAAATGTAGGTTTGATGTTGTGTGTATGGTCCTTGATTAAAACTTGGTCATAACTTTCAGACGACACCATATACCTCTTCGTTGTCAATCACCCGGAGGGGAGGAGCCAAGTGGAGATCTTCAAGTTCATAGAGGAGGACAACACTCTGGAGCACGTGAAGACCATCACACACGAGCTGCTGTACAGGTACAGTACCGCGCCAGGACGGACGCTCCCCTCTCACCTAACGGTGAGAGACGGCCTGGCCGGTGGTCCCCCACCCCCCCTGACTGGGTCCCCTCTCCCAACCCCCTGACTGGGTCCCCTCTCCCACCCCCCTGACTGGGTCTCCTCTGCTCTCCCTGACTGGGTCCCCTCTCCCACCCCCCTGACTGGGTCTCCTCTGCTCTCCCTGACTGGGTCCCCTCTCCCACCCCCCTGACTGGGTCCCCTCTCCCACCCCCCTGACTGGGTCTCCTCTGCTCTCCCTGACTGGGTCTCCTCTGGTCTCCCTGACTGTGTCTCCTCTGCTCTCCCTGACTGTGTCTCCTCTGGTCTCCCTGACTGTGTCTCCTCTGGTCTCCCTGACTGTCTCCTCTGGTCTCCCTGACTGTGTCTCCTCTGCTCTCCCTGACTGTGTCTCCTCTGCTCTCCCTGACTGTCTCCTCTGCTCTCCCTGACTGTGTCTCCCCCCCCCCTCCCCCCCCCTGCAGTGTGAACGACATCGTGGCGGTCGGGGTGGAGAGCTTCTACGCGACCAACGACCACTACTTCCTGCAGGAGCCGCTGCGCAGCCTGGAGCCCCTGCTGGGCCTGGCCTGGTGCTCGCTGGTGTTCCACGGCCCGGGGGACGTCAGGGTGGTCTCTGAGGGCTACGGCTCGGCCAACGGCATCAACGCCTCCCCAGACCAGAGGTGGGCCTGCTCTTACGGTTCTTCGTTTTTCTCAGGTGGTTCTGGGGCGTTCTCCTCGTGGTGACCCCCCGTGTTCGTTCGGTTTCAGACACGTTTACGCGATGGACATCGTGGGTCACAGCGTCCGCGTTCTGGAGAGGCAGGAGGACAACTCCCTGATCTCCATGAAGGTAGTTAGCCGCCTAACCAGGGGCGTAGGTGGGTTACACTGACCGCCACTGGGGTCACGAGTAACTGAACTACGGTAAAGTAATCTCACCTTCATCTTTACATTCACGCTTTTATCCAAAGCATTTGTCAGAAGAAAGAGAAACAACAATACATCTGTCGGTACAGCGAGGATGTTCATAGAACCAAGTGCTAACAAACGCTAGGTTAACCCATTCCCCGTATACGGCAAAGATAGCTAAGATGCTACACAATGCTTAGTACCACTTTTAAGTTAAGATCAGTTTAAAGTTTTCATTTGGATAGATATTTCAGTCAAATACTTCATCAGGTGCAACAGAACTACTAACCTCTGTCTGCGCGAGCGGCGGCGTTCTGCAGTGCGTCGGCTCAGTGGAGGGCTCTGTTGTGTCCCCAGTCGGTGGACGTGGGCTCCCTGTGTGACAACATCGAGGTGGAGCCGAGGACCGGGGACCTGTGGCTGGGCTGCCACCCCAACGGCTGGAAGCTCTTCAACCACGACCCCCAGGACCCCGCCGGGTCAGAGGTGAGACGCTGGACGCCCGGTGGCCGCTCAGGGTAGTGCAGGGGTTGAGTTGTGACACTCACCTGGTGGCCGCTCAGGGTACTGCAGGGGTTGAGTTGTGACACTATCACCTGGTGGCCGCTCAGGGTACTGCAGGGGTTGAGTTGTGACACTAACACCTGGTGGCCGCTCAGGGTACTGCAGGGGTTGAGTTGTGACACTAACACCTGGTGGCCGCTCAGGGTAGTGCAGGGGTTGAGTTGTGACACTATCACCTGGTGGCCGCTCAGGGTAGTGCAGGGGTTGAGTTGTGGCACTATCACCTGGTGGCCGCTCAGGGTAGTGCAGGGGTTGAGTTGTGACACTATCACCTGGTGGCCGCTCAGGGTAGTGCAGGGGTTGAGTTGTGACACTATCACCTGGTGGCCGCTCAGGGTAGTGCAGGGGTTGAGTTGTGAGACTAACACCTGGTGGCCGCTCAGGGTACTGCAGGGGTTTAGTTGTGGCACTATCATCTGGTGGCCGCTCAGGGTAGTGCAGGGGTTGAGTTGTGACACTAACACCTGGTGGCCGCTCAGGGTACTGCAGGGGTTGAGTTGTGACACTAACACCTGGTGGCCGCTCAGGGTAGTGCAGGGGTTGAGCTTTGTCATCAGCGGTCCAGACATTATTAGTACAAGGTTTTCAATCTGCGTTCTTCCAGTAGTGTTGCCGAGTTCAAGTCCCGTTGCCAGACTTTCTCGGGTCCCCTTTACCCCCCCACCTGCCCCCTACCTGCATGGATCAGACCTACACCTGATCATCTACTCATCTTTTTACTAATCAACTCGTCGACGTCTCGTTGTTCTGCCCAGGTGATCCGCATCCAGAACATCCTCTCCGAGCAGCCGCTGGTCAGCCAGGTGTACGCTGACGACGGCAGCGTTCTGATTGGCTCCTCAGTGGCCGCCCCGTACGGAGGGAAGCTGCTCATTGGCTCCGTCTTCCATAAAGCCCTGTGCTGTGATCTGAGCCAAGAGATCTGAACTGAACCCTAATGATCTGAACCGAGTCCTAATGAACAGAACCGAGTCCTAATAATCTGAACCGAGTCCTAATGATCTGAACCGAGTCCTAATGAACAGAACCGAGTCCTAATGATCTGAATCGAGTCCTAATGATCTGAACTGACTCCACGATATGAACTGAATCCAGGGGTCTGAACTGAGTCCCTGTGATCTGAACAATGCGCCATACTGGTCTGACATAAAGACTTTCACCGTGATTGGGTTTAATATGTTGAGTCGAGTTAAAGATTAAAGATTGTAAGCCTCTTTTGAAAGAGACGGCAAACCAGAATCTCTGGAAATGTGTTTCCTAACAACAGACTAAAGCTGGGCCTGGGGAGACCTGGCCTGCGTCATGTGACTGGGTCATGTGACTTAACCTCTGGAGACCTGGTTTGGGTCATGTGACTCCTTTGTTTGTCTTTTCAAAGCTGGCGCAATAAGTCTTGAACTAAATTGTGTGGATTTTTTTCCAGGAGATGTGATTTCTGTCTAAGCCATTTAATACTTTACAAGTACATCAATATAAAGGTGTTAATATGGTCAATGTTCAGTTTGATGTCTTCTTCATAACCAGGCCATACATTTCTCAATATCTATGTTTGGATAAGATAAGTCCATCGATCCCACAAGGGCTTTGCATTGACAACATAGTGTGCATGTAGAACTGTTGGAATACACTTGAACCACAAACGAGTGTTTTATGGTTCTTCAATTACACATGATGTAGCCACGTTGTGAATCTTATTTCCGTTTCATTTCTGAGTGGTAAAGGTTGGACTTGAGGAAGGCACATGTTTTTTTTGCTTTTTAACTTTTTAATACATAAGTACATGGACAACATCAACTGATATTAAATATTTTGAAATCATTCAGTGTTTTTGCACAACATTTCTAGAAGTCAATAGTATTTCTTGAAGTCATTTCCGGAAATATGATTCTCCCATTTCCCTGTGAGTTTCATTCATTTTTCGCAGATTGAAACAAGTTTTGCAAAACAATGGTGCAATGTATAAGGATTTGTGGTTGTGCCTCACTGTTAAAGTAACGTGATCATGAGATCATGTTCCGAACACATTTCATCATTAGGAACTTTCACTAGGGTGTTGAAAGCGTCTAGGCCTACTATCCTTTCCTCTTGTTACAGGCAGCATCAAACAATAGTAAACTGGATTCTATTTTTTGAAAAAAGTACCACACTCAACAGTTAAAACACATTGATGCTTCAGAAGTAAATGAACCTTTGAACTTTGTTAGAGAACTTTATATATTTTTTAAGAATGGCAGCATCTTTACGGTTGAGTTTTATAATTCATACCACGGTTCTCATGCATCATACCGTTTGAGATCGAAACTCGTTCCTGGTCCGCACTGTAGGCCTAACTAAACGCTATGGTAGGTTATTTATTGAGGAGCTTATTTTGGTTGAAATTTACGTGACATCCCTCAAGCAATCAAATCAGATGATGAATTCTGATGCCTGTCGCTGGAACAGACCTGTAATAGCCCAATCACTTCATTCGGCCCGAATGAAATAGGCCTACTTGCCGTTGGATACTTTCAAAACCTGGTTACTCTGGCTGGTTAATCAATATTGCCTACCCTATCTTTAAACAGTCATGTGGGATAAATTTAAACATTAAAAAATGAACTACAATTATCAAAAGAACAAGAAGCGTTGTGGAGTTTCGTCAAAACGTTGACGTCTGAGTGTGGATCTTCAATTAAGTTAGCAGCTAACCCATATAGCGCCAGCCGGCACCGTTATGTCATACCATTTTGTACCACAAGAGGTCACTGTCACAGCACTGTCCAGTCTGCCCTCAGTCCAACATGTTGAAGAAGTACTGCTGCACAGACGGTGTATAATATAACCTTTTGCAAATCATGTAAAAGTAAGATCAATTGAAGGAGATCCACTTGATGACACCATAGCACGTATTAACTGTAAACAGTTAGCCTTACGCTATATTCAATGGTGATGCGTTCGGGGGGAGCGGGAGGAGAAGAGATCAAAGACCTTTGGGAGGGCCTCTTCATATCATTGTTTCTCCCAATAGTGTTGGCCATGGTACCACGACCTGTTACCATGGTAATAGGCTGCCCCCTATTTTGTAGAAGACTAATTAGAGTCGGCCAAATCGAACACGTTACTACTTTTAGTCCTCGAGGCGTCCGGGACGTCCTTCACCCCATGTCGTCCGCGTCCCGTCCCGACGACCCTTCTTCCACGACCGAAATGGTGAACCGCGTCTCCCCCCCCGCGGGCCGCGGGACCGCCTCCTGGGGGGCGTCGGGAGCAGGAGGAGAACCGGGTTCCTCGGGGCACGCCTCAAAGATCCACTCGTCCGGGTCGTCTGCAGCCCCTCCCCCCGCTGGGCGGGGGTCCAGGAGGGGCTCCGACTCGGCCCCGCCCCCCTGCGAGGCGGAGGCGGCGGCGTCCTCCCGTCCGGCCGGGTCGATGACCACCTCGCTGACGCTCAGCCTCCGCCTCCTCTTCGGGGAGCCCTCCAGCGTCTCCATGTTCTGGAGGAGGTCGTTGCAGCTCTTGGAGCGGCTCAACCCCCGGTGGTACAGATGCACGCGGCCCTCCTCCCCGATCTTCTTGATGACCGTGCTGTAGTCGTCGTCCTCGCCCTCCTCCAGGAACTTGAAGATGTCCACCACGGTGGGCCGGGGGGTCCGCAGCTCCAGGTCGTGCTCCGGCGGGTAGGCCTCCTCGTCCAGGTGCGTCTTGTGCCGGTGCCGCCTCTTCTTCAGGACCTTGTGAGCCTTCACCACCATGTGGACGTTCCAGCTGAAGAACAGGGACAGCCAGGCCAGCCCCATGTACACCCAGATCTCCGCACACACCCGGTACAGCCGGGGGTAGTCGATGTTGGGGTTCACCCCTGAGAGGAGGGTTAGAACACCACACCATCACTGATGATGCTCATGACTTCCCGGCGGTGATATTCTGTATTCCACCGGATTTTGATGAGCATAACATTTACATTTTTACATTTAGGGCAATTAGCAGACTCATTTATCCAAAGCGACTTACAACAAGTACTTCTGTCAGAAGAAGGAGAAACAACGATATATTCGCTGTCGGTGCAGTGAGGATGTTCATAGAACCAAAGACCAAGCACTAAAAATCGCTTGGCCTAGGTTAACCCATTCCCCGTATGCAACAGAGATAGCGAGGATAACATGTTACACAATGCTTAGTTATATTTCGAAGTGCAAAGATGTACGCCATACAATAACTGCGTCCATTAAGTGGCAGATGGTGTACATTAAGCACCAGGTCATTTACAGGTCTGCACTTTACCTGCCACATAGTCCCCGAAGCCCACGGTGGTGAGGGTGATGAAGGAGAAGTAGAAGCCCTCCAGGTAGCTCCAACCCTCCAGAGACATGAAGACAAACGGCGGCATCACCAGGTGCATCACCAGCCCCCACAGCAGGAACAGGGCCGTGCAAATCAACTGCACCTTTTTCTGACACAACAAAAAGACCGAAGGAACGTTTAGTCAAGGCGTGTGTCGGGAGGGAACGTGACTCAACCTGCAGCCATGGGCGGGTCTCTCACCACGGAGAGGCCCTTTCGGATCAGGACCTGGGAGAGACGCTTGGCCCGGTCTCCGAAGAAAGAGCCCAGGTCACTGATCCAGACGAGGCAGAGCGGGATCCCACACAGGCCGTAGAGGATGCAGAACACCCGGCCTCCCGCCGTCTTTGGAGCCACGTTGCCATAGCCTAGAGAGAAAACGTGAACGACTGGATCATAACACTGCATCGTGAGCATGGATGGACGATTTCGATTTTTTTTAACAGCTGGATTCAAACAGGAATGAGCCGGTAATGTCAGGCTTCCGCACCTATGGTGGTCACAATAGAGGCAGCAAAGACCACAGAGTTGGGCCAGTCCCAGGAGTTACGGTACCGATCCCCGGTTATGGTGACCCCTTGTCCAGCAGCCTCTGACACCACCTGAGAAAGTACACTTCATTAGTATGATTATTATGTTCTATTATTATGTTATTATCGCCCTGAGAACCACATTCAGGGTCAGTAGGCGTGAGACCCACACAAGGTGTGCGGGAGGAAGTGGCACACATATGCACCTGATTGAATGAAGGCAGAAGTATTGCAACTGTAACTCTGTGCTGTTGTCAGGAATCTCCACCAGAAACGGGGAACAATGATAAACGTTACATTCAGTAGGCACAATGGTTGAACTTCATTGGTTTGGATACAGGAGAAATAAGTCGATCTACTGATCGAAAGTTCAGGTGTTTCAGCAATCCAGATCAATTTATACGTATACACATATGGGTGTATAAGGATATTGAAGCATGAAGAGTAGGCTACATCTTAATGTTTGTCATAAAGACTTCGCCCATGACGTCTCACGTTGTCATTAACGTCGGAATGGGAAAATATTTCTAAAGCAATGTTTGTCAGTAAATATGTATTATTATATTATTAAATAAGTATTAAGTAGCCCAGGCTTAACGGCATTAATGGTCGTCGTATCCTTACCTCCAGTATGTATTCGAGGTCCTGCTTGGTTAGGGAGTACTTCTTCAATATCAACTCCTTCTCCTCCACATACCTGTCCTTGGCCAGCTGCCAGTTGGACTCCTCCAGTATCTGGAAAACCGCAGCGCCAATCGATAAATAGAAAATGATACACGAAGTTAAAAGTGGCCCCTTTTCGGCCATGTTAACGCATTCCCTCACATTCTAAACATCCTAACCCGTCATGTAGACGGGAGCGCCTCCTTCTCTTCCTGGTCCGGACCCGCTCGACACCAGCAGCGTGTTGAGGGTGGAGGGCTGAGGTCCGGGCTCCAGCTGTGTGAGAACTGAGGAAGTTTAGGTTCATCAAAACTGATGAGAATCACACCAGGACAGCTGACTTTTAATTGCAACCACTTCCCGTGTTGTGTTTTAGCGGGTGAGGCTCCAGGTAGTTTAGGGCGGAATGCTCCACGAGCTCAGAGTCCTAATGGACAGGTAGGCTAGTGCAGAAAGCCCCGGGGAGATTCATTAAATATCGCGTTATTAATCTGTTGGTCCGGTGTTCTAGTTGCTGAATGTATTTGTCTTGTCTCATAAGTACATTTTTCTCCATATTATTGAATCATATTTTCATTAATTAAATTATTATATTATCGTCTTCATTATCTCTCGTTTTCTTATATATTTTCATACATTTATTACTGTATTAGACACACTTGAAAAGGCTTTACGTGAACTGCTCTTTATTAAGCAGTTCACTTGTTGAACTCCCGTTCACTGGTTCCAAGCCTCTTAATGCTGAAAATGACCTCCATCCCACCTTTATCTGCTTCCACACAAATAATATTTACCCAATCAACACCTGCTGGTGATATCAACGTCCTGGTGACCTTATGGCTGTGATAAGCTGTAGTTTGCCCTCGGCTATGAATCATTTGGCCGTCCGTTTTTATATAAAGGACGTCTGTGTTTGCTAAAATGGATAATCAAATATTACGTCAGCAATTTCCTGTGACCCTATGCTTATCAGGGGACCCTAAGCAGGCCCCAATCCAGAGGTTGGGAACCACTGGATTGGCAGGTGGGCCCTGTGCTGAAGAAGAGAGTGCTAGGATGAGAGTGAGGCTGGTACGATGAGACTGAGGGGGCTAGGAGGAGAGTGAGACTGCTAGGAGGAGAGTGAGAGTGCTAAGACGAGAGTGCTAGGATGAGAGTGAGGCTGGTACGATGAGACTGAGGGGGCTAGGAGGAGAGTGAGACTGCTGAGAGTGAGAGTGAGAGTGCTAAGACGAGAGTGCTAGGGTTAGAGTGAGGCTGATGAAATGAGAGTGAGTGCTAGGATAATAAGAATGGTTGGGTTTTGAGTGAGAGGGCAAAGATGAGTGACAGCGCTAGGGTTAGAGTGAGAGGATGAGAGTGCTAGGGTGAGAGTGAGAATAGTAGGGTACGAATGAGAGTGCTAGGATGAGACACAACCACACGACGTGTGTCATTACAATCATTGCCATTTAGTCGGTTTGGACTGACTACGGTTGAGCTTTTAAAATGTAGAATCATCCACATTCCGATCAGTTGTCCAGCTAGGTGGCTGACTTCTTTTGAGCTCCGTCAGACAAAGGACGCAGGGTGGTGGTGTTGAATATCCGGTTTATTCCCCCCCCACCCCCCACATTGTGTGTGGAGACGGCTGGTTTAACCCGAGCACGCTGATTACTCACTGCCAAACAGGTGTGGTGCCACGCCCGCCCCCAGAGTCCAGTCAGACTCGGCCAGGTGAGGCTGCTCCAAGCAGCCGCTCACACCCCCCCCCCCCCTCCTGCAGCTGTGTGTGGGAGTGGGGAGGGGGGGAATCGGGCTGAATCTTCCTGCAGCACGGAACAGGCAAACTTGCCTAGTGTGAGTGCGCCCCCAGACTCAAGATGGAAATGCGTCTGCTCCACCTGTCCTGTCTCCGTGTGAGAGTCGGACGGATTCTATCCAGATCCTGGTTCTGTCTCCGTTCCGTGTTTTCTCCGCCTCGTTAAGTCTAAGCTATGGAGACTTTGTTTTTCAACTTTATTTCCTAGAGTGGGGAATGTGTTTTGTAGCATTTGCTGATTCCATCAACAAAGAAGTCTACATGGTTGACATCGTTCTTTACTCCTTCTTTACACACCCCACTTGGGGCCGCACCGTACCCCACTCTTAAGGGGCCCCTCCCTAACGTGTCCCAGAGGGGGGAGGGGGGGTAAAGGGGGGCTGGTACCGCTTATGGGGGGGGTCTAATAAAGTGCCTCTGCCCGGTGACAGGCTACCATGTGACCACAATCCTGGCAGCGTACACAAACGTTTGAGTTGGCAATCCTTGATCAACTCACTTCTTAATCACTGTAGGACAACTGATATCCATGGCAACGAGTCAAATTACTGTTCCCACCGCAGTGTGGCAACACAGAAACGCAAACCTGCCTGGCTGTTCTACAATATAAGAGAGGCCCGCTGGACAAGATTCACAATTATTATAAGTTAGGCTTGGTGTTTTGTTCTAAGTTAGGCTTGGTGCTACTACCACAGGACCGAAGACAGTCTCTGAATGGCCTTCAACATGTCAAGTGAAGCGGTTGCTCTTATCTCGGTCTGAGGTTAGTCGGCCCATGGGTGGATCCTGGCTGGACACCACGATAATGGAGAGAGGGCTTCTTATTGGTGGAACCAGCAACTCACAGTTCGGCCTTGTTTCATATGACACATAAAGAGACAAGAAAACAATACAACTAAAGTGTATTACGTTAAGTGTAACAAATACATCCAATCTACCCAAACACCCAATTCTGTTGGTCGTATGTGAGCCAGATTAACTCATTGGGATATAAAGTGCTCCAGATGCCGTGTTGTACGGGGTTAGAAGAAGGTTGAGGTTTGTGCACCGCGGTTATCCCGGTCGATGTACCTGACCACACGGTGGTGCTGCAGCACATCCCTTAGACATCCCCACCCACCGCCACACGATGGCGCTGCAGCACCTCCCTAACTATACCCACCCACCGCAACGGATTACAAAGTGCGTCACCGTCCCCTCGGTGGAAACGTGCAGGTCGGTGGTCTGCATCGGGCTCGATAGTTCACAATAAAACCACTGAACGGAAACACCGAACGATGGACTTCGCATCGGAGGGAACAGTGAGCGGACGAGTGCACACACCCGTACATTCCTTGTTGTGATGTTATAGTATATATTATATTTATTTGTTTATAGAGACGATTCGTGATCGCAGGTGCAACAATAGTCTGGCTAAAGGTATGTCTAAGTTAACGACGAAGTAGAGCTCTCTCTCTCTAGCCTAAATAATGATTCTGAAGTGAACTCCCAATTAAAATAGTTCCCCCCAAATAAATCGAATCGTAGCCTGATGATGAAGTCACCTGCCGAGGTACATGACAACCATTTCCCCTCATGATGTTACAAAATAAACGTAATGCTATTTTATATTGCACCCGACCCAGTTTGGTTTCATCCTCTTCCATAATAATAGTAAACTGAAGTCATACTGGTGTTGTGGGTCTTAACTGGTTCTGCTCTGCAGGTACTACTGAACCGCTATCCTCATCAAACATTCAGACTGTACACAACGCAGTGTAAAGTCCTCCCCCGGTAAAATCATAGGGCCTTTAATATTCAGTGTACAAATTAGGCTACTCATACTTCAGGTGCTATTCGACAAATTGTACTAACAAAATAGGAAGCCTATTTTGTTGACCTGCAACCTTTGACCTTAATGTCTCTTTGCCTACCTTCTCCGTGGGAACCACCTCGACTGACCCCTCCTATGTGGTGAGTGTATATCCTATAAATATCCTATATAATATATATTGTATGTAGCTGTACGATGTGGCAGGTCCCAAGTATGAAAACAGCCTGTCTGCAATTACGACACATTCTCCTTGATTTATGATCAATTGTTCTTCTATTGATCAAGCCAATACTGAAAATATATAAATGCGTGTATTTGAACCGGCTATTGGCTCCATAGGATAATTTGAAATCTAAGAACTGCAGAAAAATATATTAATTTACCGTAATTATTTTTTTGTGTATGGCAATTATAATTATAAGAGTAATTAGTAGTAAGTAGAAAACATACAGAGCTATGGAAATTAGCATTGGCCTCTAAAACAAAAGAATAATGAGGAAGAAGTCATGGAAGAATAGAAGGAAGGCACCATATTTACTCAGTCCTCATATCGTCTGCCACCAGGTGGCGATCGACGATGTTCCGTGAGTACAACGGATAAACTCCACGGTGGATAAACCATCTATTGTTTTGGAAACGGGGAAACATAAGTTTTCCGTCAACATTTAATTGCAAAACCTGTTCATGGATCAGTGAAATAGAGCTTTGTGTTAAGAATGAGACCCTGCAGCTGTAAAACGTGAACGTGAGATCCAGGAGCATCATTTGTGCGGCTGGGAGCCTGTTTCCTCCTCTCTGGCAGACAGGGAGTGGAGAACATTGTGCTTCATCAATTCTTCATAGCATAATGGCGCTCGCGAGGAGCAGCGACTTCTTTTATTAATACGTCCAAAAGCTTCACATGCTGTTTACACAAGAACAGAGAAGGGAGGGCAGCACAGGGAGTGAGTGTGTGTGTGTGAGAGAGAGAGAGAGAGAGAGAGAGAGAGAGAGAGAGAGAGAGAGAGAGAGAGAGAGAGAGAGAGAGAGAGAGAGAGAGAGAGAGGGGGAGAGGGGGAGAGGGGGAGAGGGAGAGAGGGAGAGAGGGAGAGAGGGAGAGAGAGAGAGAGAGAGAGAGAGTGTGTGTGTGTTTGGCGAGCTACAGAACATTATATAATGGCCCAGTGGCCTTAAGAGGAAGACGAAGAGTCAAAAGGAAAAAAACAACTCGGTGGGCACGAGAGAGAGAACTGTTTTGTGTTTGTGTCCCTACGTGAGTGTGTGTGTGTGTGTGCGTGCGTGTACACGCCTGTGTGTGTGTTTACATGTCTGTGTGTCCGTGTACATGCCTGTGTGTGAGTGTGTGTACATGTCAGTGTGTGACTTACATGTCTCTGTTTGTGCGAGACAGTGTGTGTACACGCCTGTGTGTGTACACGTCTGTGTGTGTACACGTCTGTGTGTGTACACGTGTGTGTGTACACGTGTGTGTGTGTGTGTGGTGGGCTGTATCAGTCTCTGTATCCAGCCTATCTCTGGAGACGGAGGCACCTCTCCTCCTCTCCTCCTCTCCTCCTCCTCCTCTCCTCCTCCTCCTCCTCCTCCTCCTCCTCCTCTCCTCTCCTCCTCCTCCTCTCCTCCTCCTCTCCTCCTCCTCCTCCTCTCCTCCTCCTCCTCCTCCTCCTCCTCCTCCTCCTCCTCCTCCTCCTCTCCTCCTCTCCTCCTCCTCTCCTCTCCTCCTCTCCTCCTCTCCTCCACTCCCTCCTGGGGTCCTCCTGGCAGCAGGTGCTCCCCGCTTCAGGGGCGGGGCGGGGCCACAGTCTCTAGGCAACACCCCTCATGTCACCCCCCCCCCCCCCCCCCCCCCCCCCCTCTTTGCGTTCCTGCTCCAGTGAGGGGAGGACACAAGCTGTAGTAGTCGTAGTAGTAGTAGTATATGATGAGCTGCAGTAGTAGTAGTATATGAGGTGCTGTAGTAGTAGTATATGGTGAGCTGTAGTCGTAGTAGTATATGAGGTGCTGTAGTAGTAGTATATGGTGAGCTGTAGTAGAAGTAGTAGTATATGGTGAGCTATAGTTTTAGTAGTAGTATATGATGAGCTTTAATAGTAGAAGTATATGAGGTGCTGTCGTAGTAGTGGTAGTATATGATGAGCTGTAGTAGTAGTGATGAGCTGTAGTAGTAGTATATGATGAGCTGTAGTAGTAGTAGTTGTAGTATATGATGAGTTGTAGTAGTAGTAGTATATGATGAGCTGTAGTAGTAGTCGTAGTAGTAGTATATGATGAGCTGTAGTAGTAGTCGTAGTAGTAGTATATGAGGAGCTGTAGTAGTAGTAGTAGTATATGATGAGCTGTAGTAGTAGTAGTTGTAGTATATGATGAGTTGTAGTAGTAGTAGTTGTAGTATATGATGAGCTGTAGTAGTAGTAGTTGTAGTATATGATGAGCTGTAGTAGTAGTAGTTGTAGTATATGATGAGCTGTAGTAGTCGTAGTAGTAGTAGTAATAACGGATTGAATTTATATAGCGCTTTTCTAGACACGCGTTACAGTGAAGGGGGGACCTCACTAAGCAGTGTGTAGCCCCCACTGGGGTGATGCACGGCAGCCAATCGGCGCCAGAACGCTCACCACACACCAGCTTGAGGTGGAGGGTGAGGGAATTAATGAGTCAGCCAATAGTAGTAGTATATGATGAGCTGTAGTAGTAGTAGTATTAGGATATGATGAGCTGTAGTAGTAGTAGTTGTAGTAGATGATGAGCTGAAGTAGTAGTAGTAGGATATGATGAGCTGTAGTAGTAGTCGTAGTAGTAGTAGTACTATATGAGGAGCTGTAGTAGTCGTAGTAGTAGTATATGAGGAGCTGTAGTAGTCGTAGTAGTAGTATATGAGGAGCTGTAGTAGTAGTATATCAGGAGCTGTAGTAGTAGCAGTAGTAGTATATGATTAACACCAGAACAGCGATCCCTTGTAACTGGAGACGCGGTCCAGACTAACGAGGCTGTCTGCATTCTACGGTGCTGGTGTGAAGATAACGACAGCTCAATGATTATCCAGACCAACTGAAGGGCAAAGTTCAGACAGGAAGAGCAGTGCCCGGTCGGTCAACCTCTTCCCCAGCTTCCTCTCTCACATGGGTCTGGTTCACGGCAGCTCTCTCAGCACCCGACCGTATTTTGACGTCACATTGTGTTTTGAATTGAAAGTAAATCAATCACCATGGTGATTTGTCAGGATGCCAGGAGCCATCACTGTAACAGGAACCTGAGGGAGGGCTCCGCGGTGGTGTCCACCCTGGCTATACCCGGTACTGTTGGGGGTTATAAACCTGCCCCACCCCCACCCCACACACTCCCACTACCAGCCTATATGCACTAATGGGGTCAGGCAGATGGGCGGAGCCAAGTGGCCTGTTTAGGGGGTCTTTGCATATACTGTCTTTGTGTGTGTGTGTGTGTGTGTGTGTGTGTGTGTGTGTGTGTGTGTGTGTGTGTGTGTGTGTGTGTGTGTGTGTGTGTGTGTGTGTGTGTGTGTGTGTGTGTGTGTGCGCGTGTGTGCGTGTGTCTTTATAATGTATATAGACACACATGCACACAAAGTCTTGTAAAAGCACCCACAGCCTGAAGGGAGCGTCCTCATCATGCTTCTGAATGTAGGAGTCTTTTGGAGACTGAATGAAGCATGGAGAGGCTAACTGAGACGTGAAGGCTTAATGTGAGTTCAACGAGTTTAGAGATGCACCACGGTTTGGGGTTGGATGGGGATCATGGAAGTTGCAATTTATTTGTGCATGATGGAATTAAATAATAATAAAATAATATAGTCATGCTGTACATTAATACAAACAAAAGTTGTATTCTTTGTAACTTAAACTTGCGTAATAGCTTTGTGTGTGTGTGTGTGTGTGTGTGTGTGTGTGTGTGTGTGTGTGTGTGTGTGTGTGTGTGTGTGTGTGTGTGTGTGTGTGTGTGTGTGTCTCTCTCTCTGTATCTCTATGCGTGTGTCTCTGTGTGTGGGTCAGCTTGCGATGCAAAAGTTGCATTAGTGTGTGCGTGAACGCACTCCCCGGTCCGAGGCTCCGCCCCTTTACGAGCGTCGGCCGCTCCACGAGCACAACAAAGCGTGCGTCGCTCTCGAGCTGTTCTCCGGTCAACGGAATATCACGATTTTTGGGAATTCGCACAATTCAGTCTTCGTGGATGATAATCGTAGAATAGGTAAGCGGTGTTCGATACGTAGAATAATGCGGAAAACAATCCGGTTGTGTTTGTTTGTTGTGTTTTAGATTCGGCGCCATTTCCACAGTGTGTGAGAGTTTAAATCCCCCGGCACGTTGTCATCATAAGGTCCAACGTTGGCCTCATGTCTTAGTATTACTATCTATTAAAGTTACCCTCATCAAATATAAAGTTATAAAGAATATTGGAATGAGTTAATAGTTCGGCTTTATAAAAAAAAAATCCGACAATAGATAATAACTTAATATAAACCCGGAGCAGCTGGAGTCGCCGTTTGCTATTAACGATTTAATTAAAGTTAACGTAAACTAGTTTTGGTAATAATGCGATAAAGCAAAGTTTATAAAGTGCAGTGGTTGGTGAGAGATAAACGGGATGAAACAACAGCCCCTATAACGTTAATCCATAGATTAATATGATCTCATCCCATGAACATTCTGCACAAAAGATCATTCATCCCCAGAAAGTTGATCACGGTAATGATTGGTTGTTTATAAGCTGTAATATAATTTCAAAGATGTGAATTAAATGTGTTTTAACATGGTTTACAATTGTTAGAGGTAATTCTGATTTCCGTCAATGAGCACTGATTTATCCTTCTGTTTCTGACATGAGCTTGTTTACCTCCAGAGGAATATATTGTGTGTGTGTGTGTGTGTGTGTGTGTGTGTGTGTGTGTGTGTGTGTGTGTGTGTGTGTGTGTGTGTGTGTGTGTGTGTGTGTGTGTGTGTGTGTGTGTGAGACGAGATGAAGAGCGAGATGAAGAGAGAGCGAGAGCCCGAGAGATGAGGAGTGGAGAGAGAGAGAGAGATGGAGTCAGAAACAGAGAGATTGAGCGAGAATGAAGTGAATGAAATGAGAATGAAATGAAGAGACACCGAGTCAAAGAGATGAAGAGATGAGATAGAGAGACATACAGAGATGAAGAGAGAGCCGAGATGGATGAAGAGAGAGAGACAGACTATCATTGAAGACCGTCCCGTCCGGCTGGGGTCTGGCCCTTGTTTTGAACTGATCCAGCATCATGTGCCAGTGACCGTCTCCTCTTCCACGGAGGAGGAGGCTGCCCATGTCCTCAAGTCTCCCTGGCGCGTGCGTGGACGGTGCGCTGGCACGCGCGCGCCCGCGGCTTTACATGGGCACGTGATGTGTAGGATGTTTTTGGCACTGCTGTGCAAGAGTGAGGTCATGGTGTAATCCTCTTTTGGGAGTTATGACTCATTAGTGCGGGGACTGCTCCGTCCCCAGCCTCCAGCGGACGGAGGTGCGCAAACTGCGCTTGTTGTTCTCCACCCACGGTGTAAAAGGTGGAGCCGGGCGCCACTCCACCCAACCCTCTGCTAAACGAGCGTACGGTTGGAAGGAGATTAGAGAGGCCGTGCAGACACACTCTCAGGTGAACGCCGTTCGCCGGACGCGCCCGGCGGGAACGCACTCCGAGCACACCGCCCGGGCTAAGATGACGCCGGGAATGGATTTGGAATAGCTTTCAAATCAATGGCAGCACTCCCTCCATCCCTGAGCCCCTTAGGCGGCAGCGTCAGGGGACGGCCCATCTGCCGTATTGATTAGGTTACAATGGACTGGAGGATCGCCTTACGCCGGGAGAGAGCGAGAAGCCTTTATGTGGCTTATTGCTAACTTAATGACGCTGATTGGTCCTGTACTGCTCATATGCTCGGCAGGCTTTTAGGGTGGGAGTGGTGGAGTAGGGTTAGGGTTAGTAGTAGTAGAGGAGTGGTTAGTCATAGTAGAGGAGTGGTTACTGGTTAGTCAGGGCTAGTATTTGTAATAGTAGACTGGTGGTTAGTGATGGCTAGTATTGGTATTAGTAGAGAAGTGGTTACTCATGGCTAGTACTAGTAATAGTACAGTAGTTGTTAGTCTTGGTTAATATTAGTATTAGTAGAGTAGTTGTTCGTAATGGCTCATATTAGTAATAAGTATTGTTTGTTGGTACAAATTAGCCTGATTCTTTCCACCAACATTAAATGCTTAGATCTGAACCAACATCTTCTTCATCCAAATCTGTAACTTTTTAAACCAATGCATATGAATCACTCATAAATTAATCAACCACGACATTATCTAATGAGGAGGCAGGTTAAAGCGGTCACGGTGTTGGATCGCCGTGCTAAAGGTTGTGGGTTTGAGATCCCGTTTCCACGGACTACCTGCAAGCATCTACCAAGAGGAGGATGTGTTCCCTACCTGCTCATTAATGATTTTATCTAAAAGAAAAACAATCACTGCCACTTTGGAGACAAAGTAGGAAATATAAATAAGAAAATAATCCAAAGCTCCTGTTGAAGGCTAATATGAAAACAGCAGTGTGTTGCTCATAAGCAAGAGTACTGTCTTTCTAAACGAAGGCATCCCTGGCCTGCACGCCTACCATAACGGTCCTACCAGTATAGCGCTTGGCGAGACATTGCCATATTGAGAAGGCTGGAGGGTTGTCGTAGTCCGGTAACTCCTAAATAGATAGAAACTTATGTTTTGCCATGGTAAGCATTTGCCCTAATGCAAAATATGTCAATAATCTCACAACAAATCACTATACAATGGCTAAAAGCATGCAGTATCTATCTAAATAAGGAATAACACTCCCATGCTCCATAAATGTCTGCAGTCTCTGGGTGGAGGCTTCGCGATGCACAGGCCCTGCTAGGAGCTGGAGGAGCCCTACTCGGGGTCCCCTAGTGTACACAGACCCCTCTTCAGCCCGCCCTGGAGAGGTGCGCCTCGAAGGTAGGGTAGGGACAAGAAAACACCATCGTTCATGTCTACCACAATGTCCAATCAGCTGCCACGTTATGATAACGGACTAAAGAGACGACGAATCGACTGCGTTGGTTAGAAATCATTGATATACAAACACAGTGAACACACAGATGGAGAGTGCATAGATGAGGATAGCTAGACGGATATATGGGTACATAAATGGAGATATGAGTGCATTGATCGGGATAGATGATAGATGGAGATATGAGTACATATGGATAGATGATAGATGGAGATATGTGGGCATTGATGGGGATAGATTATAGATGGAGATATGAGTACATATGGATAGATGATGGAGATATTGGTGCATAGATGAGTATAGATAGAGGGAGATAATCTCTCTTGGTCACTTGAGGCCTGATTACCTCTAAACTCTTCTAATTCCATAAGCCTCGTTTCCTCCTCTGACTGCGCAGGTCCAACGAGGGGGATCCTCTCTTCTGATTGGTCAGGGAAGGAAGACAACACTATTCAAATTCAGATGCAAATCAATGGTAGTAGCTTAGAGCAGCTTGAGCCTGTGTGTGTTTGCATGGATGTGTGTGGCACGGGGGGAACATTAATAGCTGTGCACTTGTCAGAAAGGCTCGCTAATGAGTGTCTGCCCCCCAGCATATGGAGTTATTTATACCTCCTCATCTGCAAGCTCTTTTCAATTCAGCCTTCTCATCTCCACTCAGCTTATTTCATCTCTCTCTCTCTCTCTCTCTCTCTCTCTCTCTCTCTCTCTCTCTCTCTCTCTCTCTCTCTCTCTCTCTCTCTCTCTCTCTCTCTCTCTCTCTCTCTCTCTCTCTCTCTCTCTCTCTCTCTCTCTCTGCGTTCTAAGCCAAGCATAGCTTTATTTAGAATCAATTGAATTCATGTTTTGATGTTTATGTAAAGGGTACAAGATCCCACTGGTGGCTATGGTAGTGTACTGGTAGATATGGTAGTCTGCTGGTAGATCATTCCCATGTAGTGAACGAATCAATGCCCTGCACAGCTTTGCAATTAAATACGATGTGACCCAATTAAACAGTAAAAAATATAGAAAATCAATATGTTGCACAATGTTTGTATTGTGGCAGACTGCCACACTAAATCTATGAATGGAAAACACTGGTAATAGTAGTCTACTGGTAGGTAGGGTAGTCTACTGGTAGGTAGGGTAGTCTACTGGTAGGTAGGGTAGTCTACTGGTAGGTAGGGTAGTCTACTGGTAGGTAGGGTAGTCTACTGGGAGATATGGTAGTCTACTGGTAGGTAGGGTAGTCTACTGGTAGGTAGGGTAGTCTACTGGTAGGTAGGGTAGTCTACTGGTAGGTAGGGTAGTCTTGGTAGATATGGTAGTCTACTGGTAGGTAGGGTAGTCTTGGTAGATATGGTAGTCTACCGGTAGCTATGGTAGTCTACCGGTAGATATGGTAGTCTACCGGTAGCTATGGTAGTCTACCGGTAGCTATGGTAGTCTACCGGTAGATATGGTAGTCTACCGGGAGATATGGTAGTCTACCGGGAGATATGGTAGTCTACCGGGAGATATGGTAGTCTACCGGTAGCTATGGTAGTCTACCGGTAGATATGGTAGTCTACCGGGAGATATGGTAGTCTACCGGTAGATATGGTAGTCTACCGGGAGATATGGTAGTCTACCGGTAGATATGGTAGTCTACCGGTAGATATGGTAGTCTACCGGTAGATATGGTAGTCTACCGGGAGATATGGTAGTCTACCGGTAGATATGGTAGCCCACTTGACTTTTTTGGTTTGTTTTTTAAAACTATCTACTATTGAATATAATAAATGATTGCCCTTTAATCATTTGAAATGAAGGCAATTTTCTTTGCCTTAATTTCATCAAAAATAAATGTAAACTATGCCTCAGAAATATATCAACAGCCATACATGTAGTGTGAGTGAGTTTCAGCTGCTGTGATAGCATGTGTGTCCGGGGCTAGGATAGGCCGAGCTCCCCCCCCCCGTGGACCAGATGAACTCTCTTTGTGAGCTCAGGCCTGCTGGAGAGTAGCCCTCCTCATCTATTATTTAGCCAATCAGTGGCTCCCTCCCAGACACAAATGGCAGCGTTTTGACAGTACGGCTCGCGATCTCCTCCATCATCTCCCCCTTAATCAAAAGTGTGTCGCCTATTTTAATGATGGCTGACGGATCTGAGGAGGAGGACGTGTCCGTCCCCATCGGTCACGGGCCGGACCTGCTCAGCTGGCCGTTAGAGAGATGTTAGGTGGAACGCTCAAAATGGAGGAGGCAGCGGCCACAGCTGCTCCATTAGGGAGGCGTCTGCCTCCTGACATCACCGTTCACATGACGGAGCGCTAAAATACCCAGAGGACCCACGACCACTGATGCATGCACAGAGTGTGTGTGTGTGTGTGTGTGTGTGTGTGTGTGTGTGTGTGTGTGTGTGTGTGTGTGTGTGTGTGTGTGTGTGTGTGTGTGTGTGTGTGTGTGTGTGCCTGATTGGATGGTTGTGTGTGTGTGTGTGTGTGTGCCTGATTGGATGGTTGTGTGTGTGTTGTGACCTGGGTGGGACACAGCCCAGTGGGGGGTTGAGAGTTGTAGAGGGGGGAGGGGGACCCTGGATTAGTGACACAGTTACTGGTCCCAGGACAAACAATGGGAGTGCTGAAGAGGATTTGGTCCCCCCCCCCCTCTCCCCCCACCCCGTTGTCCTATTACATTAAATACTGCTCTATACTATATTTCTATAGAAGTATGCATAGTGTGGGGGCTGTACATCTGGATGATTGGCCTATTAGCCTGCCTGTCTCCTCAGCCCGTCTCCCCCTGTCTCCCCCTGTCTCCCCCCTCCCCCTTTCTCCCTCCCTCGCCCTCTGTCTATTTGAAGAAACGGTCCAAGACCAGCCTGGAGTTAGCCTACATATGTCTTGGAGACAGAGACACCCTGCCCCGTCGGCCGCTGGCTCGACTCTGGACTCAGAGGTGCATCACGAGTGCAGGGCAGCACTGAGCTATCTGTGGTTTTACTGCTGTCTACAGTTCGCCTAGGAGTGCAGCGCTGGGGTTATGTCACTGGGCTGCAGGGCGGCATGTGTATGTTCACAGCACACACAGGCAGCACACACATGGGCAGTACACACACACACACACACACACACACACACACACACACACACAAGCAGTATACACACACATGGATGCAGTACACACATATGCAATACGCAAGCATTGCAGTACACACACAATGGTTAATTTTGATGAAGAGGAGTTTGGGGTTAGATGAAGAAGGGACAGAGCATTGGTCTGGGTTTGATGAAGAGGAGACTGGGTATTTGTCTGGGTCTGATGAAGAGGAGGCAGGGTATTTGTCTGGGTTTGATGAAGAGGAGATGTCCTAATAAGCTGCCGCAGAGCAGAAAGACCTCCATTGTCTTCCAATATTTTAATGAGCATTTGGAGAATAATTAATCAGCTCTCATGCATGCACACATGTACACACACACACACACACACACACACACACACACACACACACACACACACACACACACACACACACACACACACACACACACACACACACAATAAAACGGAATTACACACACACACCCAACCACACTTGCGCACACACACAAAATCACAATTAAACAATTAAAACCCAAACTCACACTAAAACACTTGGTCGCCTACACCAGCACATATGCTCAAACATAACTACACACTCACTAAAACATGACAACACGCACACTAGCTACAGGGCTGGGGTGATGTACAGCTTGTGTTTGCCCTGCGGTGCTGGGTGGGTACCAAGTTACTTGTCGGGATTGTAGCCTAGGTCTGCATGTTTGGGATGTTGTGTTCCAAATATAGCGCGTTAACCCATTGAGCCGTGCTCTGACCTTCCCTGCCTTTCCTGTTCTTCCCCATCCCAGTGGCTACCATGACAACAGAGGCGAGCGCGGTGAGCGAGGCGGACACTGAAGGAAAGCCGAAGTCCGGCAGTGCCGAACCCCAACGGGAGCCCCAGCAGGACAACAAGGAGAAGCCGGAGAACGACGAGAACCCAGGGAAGGAGGAGAACCCAGGGAAGGAGGAGAAGAGTGAGAACAAGGAGAACAAGGGAACGCCAGAGTCCGCCAGCGCCGCTCCAGCAGCAGCAGCAGCAGCAGCAGAGAAGGGAGCCCCCAGCAGCAAGGCCCCGGAGCCGGCCTCGGAGGCTGGGGCCGCTGAAGAGGTGCAGCTGAGGCCCCGGGCCCGCACCTCGGCCGGGAAAGGCCTCTCCCGCCTCTTCTCCAACTTCATGAAGAGGCGCTCCCAGTGCTCGGAGGGAGAGGGCTTCGAGGCGGAGAAGGTCAGCGAGGAGAAGGAAAACAAAGAGGAGAAAGTACTGGTTAAGGTAGAGGAGGCAAAGGCTGAGGAGAAGGAGAAGGTCAAAGAGGGGAAGGCAGAGGCCAAAGCAGAGAAGGAGGCCAAAGGGGAGAAGGAGGCCAAAACAGAGAAGGAGGCGAAAGGTGAGAAGGAGGCTAAAGCAGAGAAGGAGGCAAAGGCAGTAAAGGAGGTCAAAGCAGAAAAGGAGGCCAAAGGGGAGAAAAAGGAGGCCAAAGCAGAGAAGGAGGCCAAAGCAGAGAAGAAGGAGGCCAAAGCAGAGAAGGAGGCCAAAGCAGAGAAGGAGGCCAAAGCAGAGAAGAAGGAGGCCAAAGCGGAGAAGAAGGAGGCCAAAGGGGAGGAGCAGAAGGCGGAGGTAAAACCGGCCCAGAAAGACAAAGAGGAGAAGATCGAGGAGAAGGAAAAGGAGGAGGAGAAGGTGGAGAAGAAGGGAGGTAAAAGGAAAAGAAAAGACAGTCGGAAAAAGGCGGAGGCGAAGCAGAAAGAGGAGGAGAAAAAAGCTGCAAAGAAGGAGGAAGACGTTGCACAGCAGAGAGTGGAGGAGAAACAGGAGAAGGAGACCATAGTTGAGGAGGAGAAGGAGACCATAGTTGAGGAGGAGAAGCCCAAAGCTGAGGAGAAGAAGGAGACCATAGTTGAGGAGGAGAAGGAGACCACAGTTGAGGAGGAGAAGCCCAAAGCTGAGGAGAAGAAGGAGACCACAGTTGAGGAGGAGAAGGAGACCACAGTTGAGGAGGAGAAGCCCAAAGCTGGGGACAAGAAGGAGACCATAGTTGAGGAGAAGAAGGAACCCAAAGCTGAGGAGAAGGACAAGAAGGAAGAAGCAGAAAATAAGGAGAGCAAGGAGGAAGAAAAGGTTGACAAGAAGGAGGTGAAGAAAAAGGAGAAGGAAGAAAAGGCCAAGAAGAAGGAGGAGGAGAGGGCCAAGAGGAAAGCAGAGGAGGAGGAGAAGACCAAAAAGAAAGAGGAGGAGAAACTAAAGGAAGCCAAGAAGAAGGAGGAGGAGAAACTAAAGGAAGCCAAGAAGAAGGAGGAGGAGAAACTAAAGGAGGCCAAGAAGAAGGAGGAGGAGAAACTAAAGGAGGCCAAGAAGAAGGAGGAGGAGAAACTAAAGGAGGCCAAGAAGAAAGAGGAGGCCAAGAAGAAGGAGGAGGAGAAACTAAAGGAGGCCAAGAAGAAGGAGGAGAAACTAAAGGAGGCCAAGAAGAAAGAGGAGAAGGAGAAGCCTGCTGTGAAGAAGGCCGACAAGGCGGAGGAGAAAGGACAGAAGGAGGCGAAAGGGACAACCGAGGAGCAGGTGAAAGCTCCCATCGCGGCGCCAGAGGCGGAGCTGAAGACGGAGCCTGAGATAGAACATCCAGCAGAGCAGAACTCCATCGACTGCACGGAGAACCAGGTGAGCGTCACACGGTTCAGATCTGAGCCCCGGTAGATGTCGTGTTGGAGACACAGGAAACGTGAGGCTGGTAGGCAGGGTAGAAGGACAACGCTTTCTGTTGTGGTGACCTAAACACTTTGAGAGCTCATGCAAATATAAACCAATCAAACAAGAGAAGCAGCCCAGAGGGGCTACGATTGCTAATACTAGATTTGTATCTCTATCTTCATCTTGCTTTATGTAATATCATATCATCTTCAAGCTACATTTGCATTCTTGTCTTCAGTTGGATTAACCCGTGCAACATGATGCTAGATATTAGGATGTTACGATCAGCAGTAGCCTACACCAAACCTTTGTTTGACCTGAGTATGATGCTATGCTGTCTAGGTGGTGAAGGAGGAGGAGCAGGAGAACCAGGAGAATCCAGCGCCCGTCGTGAAGGAGGAGGAGGAACCAGACGCTAAGGAAGCAGAACCTGCAGTGGAAGGAGTGAAGGAGGAGAAAAAGGAGAAGAAAAAGGAGAAGGGGAAGAAGGAGAAGAAGGACAAGTCTGTAGAGGAGAAGAAATCCCAGAAAAAGGACAAGACTGCAGAAGAGAGCAAATCCCAGAAGGACCAGTCTCCAGCGGAGGAAGCCCAGAAGAAGACAGAGGAGGCCAGCATCTCTAGAAAACTAAAAAACATGCAGTGCAAAGTGATTCTGTTGGATGACGTTGAGTTTGAGTGTGAACTTGATGTAAGAAAAGTCAATTTCTTCTTTCATCCTTCGTATCTTTCTACTTTCTGTGTCTTAAATTCCGTTCTACTTTTTTCACTGTTACGGTTAAGTTCTGAATATATGGAGTTGCACAGATGTACTGATCCTGAATACTTACCGATCTTTCTCTTTGTGTCTGCCTGTCGTTGTGTATATGTCCTTCTCTCTCTCTGTCCTTTAGAAACATGCCAAAGGCCAGGAGTTGCTCACCAGAGTGTGTGACCATCTCAACCTGGTGGAGAAGGACTACTTTGGCCTGGCTAACTGGGAGACTCCCACCAACAAGGTAGTCCACCTGACGGCTGAAGCACTGATAATGTCAGAAATGATGAAAAGCGTCCAAACTAACGTTTACTCCAACCGTTCACCAGACCTGGCTGGACGCGGCCAAGGAGATCAGGAAGCACGTCTCTGGGGCCGTGTACGAGTTCACCTTCAGCGTCAAGTTCTACCCCCCAGACCCAGCGCAGCTCACCGAGGACATCACCAGGTGACTAGTACTAACTAATGCTGACCACCAGGTCCCTGAAAACAGATAACTAACTAGCTAATGAGGACCTCCAGGTCCCTGAACACACAACCCTCTGACTAGTACTAACTAATGATGACCTCTAGCACTAGGTAATGATGACCTCTAGTACTAGCTAATGATGACCTCTAGCACTAGCTAACGATGACCTCTAGTACTAGCTAATGAAGACCTCCTGGTCCCTGAAAACATAAGTCTGTGCTAGTACTAACTAATGATGACCTCCACGATTAGTACTAACTAATGTTGACCTTGACGATAAGTACTGACTACTAATGACGACCTCTAGTACTAGCTAATGATGACCTCCAAGATTAGTACTAACTAATGATGACCTCCACGATAAGTACTGACTAATGACGACCTCTAGTACTAGCTAATGATGATCACCAGGTCCCTGAACAGATAGCTCTGTGACTAGTACTAACTAATGATGACCTAGTACTAACTAATGAGGACCACCAGGTCCCTGAAAACATAACGCTCTGTGTCTAATTACTAATGATGACCTTGACGTTTAGTACTGACTAATAAGGAGCTCTAGTACTAACTAATGATGACCTAGTACTAACTAATGATGACTTCTCACTACTAAGCTAACCTTTGTGTTGTGATTCATGCAGCCGCTCTATAGTCCGGTGTTCTCAGGTTCGGGTTAGAGGTTGTAGAAGTTGTTTAGTGGCTGAAATATTACTGCACACAAAGCCAAGAGTTCACTCCCAGGTGCGTTCACTCCCAGGTGCGTTCACTAAGGCGCGGCACAAATCCATACAAAGTCAACGCAACAAAGGGAATAAAGACGGATTTTCTGCCGGAAAAAACTGTGGCGCGAATCGCAGAAAGCGCGGTGAAATAACCTTGATTCAACGTTGAAAATATCAGATTATTTCAAAGTTTGAGTATTTGAACTTTACTGCGAATTTCGCGTGATGCTTTGACAGCCTATCAGCGTTCACTCCCCGAACGCTGATGAACGCTACTAAGCTATTACTATTACCACTACTACGCTATTACTACTACCACTACCACTACTACTACTACTACTACTACTACCACTATTACTACTACTACTACTATTACTAGCAGTGTTGGCAGATTGGTGACAGTTTCCAGCCCTTTAGCAATATAAATTAAATATAAACCGTTTTGAGTATTTGTATGAATTATGTTAATATGATAATAAGCATTATCTAATAATTATTAGGGCATAATAATTGATAATAATTATTAATGAAGGCTTGGCGAGCCACATGAGTCTCGCGCCTAGTTGTTCCCGGGTTAGGGTTAGCCTAGTGGTTCTCAGGTTATGGTTAGGGTTAGCCTAGTTGTTCTCGGGTTAGGTTTAGCCTAGTGGTTCTCAGGTTAGGGTTAGGGTTAGCCTAGTTGTTCTCGGGTTAGGTTTAGCCTAGTGGTTCTGAGGTTAGGGTTAGGGTTAGCCTAGTGGTTCTCAGGTTAAGGTTAGCCTCTGACTTGATAAAAGCTGCAAGTCTCACCACTGCGTGTTCTAAAGCCAGCGTCTCGTCCTCCTGAAGGCTCTACCTGTTAGCCTCGTGTTCTAAAGCCAGTGTGTGGTCCTCCTGAAGGCTCTACCTGTTAGCCTCGTGTTCTAAAGCCAGCGTGTGGTCCTCCTGAAGGCTCTACCTGTTAGCCTCGTGTTCTAAAGCCAGCGTGTGGTCCTCCTGAAGGCTCTACCTGTTAGCCTCGTGTTCTAAAGCCAGCGTGTGGTCCTCCTGAAGGCTCTACCTGTTAGCCTCGTGTTCTAAAGCCAGCGTCTCGTCCTCCTGAAGGCTCTACCTGTTAGCCTCGTGTTCTAAAGCCAGCGTGTGGTCCTCCTGAAGGCTCTACCTGTTAGCCTCGTGTTCTAAAGCCAGCGTCTCGTCCTCCTGAAGGCTCTACCTGTTAGCTTCGTGTTCTAAAGCCAGCGTCTCGTCCTCCTGAAGGCTCTACCTGTTAGCCTCGTGTTCTAAAGCCAGCGTCTCGTCCTCCTGAAGGCTCTACCTGTTAGCCTCGTGTTCTAAAGCCAGCGTGTGGTCCTCCTAAAGGCTCTACCTGTTAGCCTCGTGTTCTAAAGCCAGTGTGTGGTCCTCCTGAAGGCTCTACATGTTAGCCTCGTGTTCTAAAGCCAGCGTGTGGTCCTCCTGAAGGCTCTACCTGTTAGCCTCGTGTTCTAAAGCCAGCGTGTGGTCCTCCTGAGGGCTCTACCTGTTAGCCTCGTGTTCTAAAGCCAGCGTCTCGTCCTCCTGAAGGTACTACCTGTGTCTCCAGCTGAGGAAGGACATCATGAGCGGCGTGCTGCCCTGCTCCTTCGTCACCCTTTCCCTGCTGGGCTCCTACGCCGCCCAGTCGGAGCTGGGGGAGTACGACCCGGAGCTCCACGGCCAGGACTACGTCAGGGAGCTCAGCCTGGCCCCGGGCCAGAGCCCCGAGCTGGAGGACAAGGTCATGGAGCTGCACCGCACCTACAGGTGAAGCCCGGCTGCAGGGGCGGCGCGGCGAGGGAGGGGATCCCTGACCGCGCTCTGGCTCTGCGAGATAAGAGCAGCCAGGCCTTTATCAGGCGCCACCGTAGTGTGTGTGTGTGTGTGTGTGTGTGTGTGTGTGTGTGTGTGTGTGTGTGTGTGTGTGTGTGTGTGTGTGTGTGTGTGTGTGTGTGTGTGTGTGTGTGTGTGTGTGTGTGTGTGTGTGACCACGATGGCTCAGGGAGACCTGCCGGGTTTCGACTCTGGGGTCTTTATCCTCCCCTCTCTGTGCCGTGCACCCCCAGGTCCATGAGTCCAGCTCAGGCAGACCTGCTGTTCCTGGAGAATGCCAAGAAGCTGTCCATGTACGGAGTAGACCTGCATCAAGCCAAGGTCTGGACCGGGGTTATGCAAGGAGTCGGATCTGCTGTTTAGAGTCACATACAGTTCACCAATCAAATGATTAAACGCCTGTAGTCGTGGTGCAAGTTCCCGAAGTAACTATTATGTTGGCAGAAATATATTATTTATAAAGCAATAATGTTATAATGAGTATGAGCATGTCTGCATAATCACAGAGACCTGCAATTCCAGTCTTTATACTGTTATAAGTTTGCTGCAAGGTTATCCTGTTACAATAAGGACCTCATAGCCATGACCCTCACCGCGGGTAACAGTGCCTCCTAGTGGCCAGTGGCCGGAACATGTTTAAAGTCAGAGCCAATGGCGTTGCGTTCAGCGCTGCACAAGTGAACGCTTGAAGGGAAACAAGCGATGCCAACTGTGTGTGTCTGACGTAGGACCTGGAGGGCGTCGACATCACGCTTGGGGTCTGCTCTGGGGGGCTGATGGTCTACAAAGATAAGCTGCGGATCAACCGTTTCCCCTGGCCCAAAGTGCTGAAGCTGTCCTACAAGCGCAGCAGCTTCTTCATTAAGATACGCCCGTCCGAGGTGAGCTCCAGCGTTCCTCCGCCGCTGTCCGTTTGACGGTACATTTTAATGTGCTTGTGTTGTTGCCGACTTTTATGTGTCTTTCTCAGGTTACTTGAAAAATGTTGAGCTGTACGGTCGATTTTTAAACAACACACTGTACATGCTGAAACACAGCGTTAAATCGACTTGTGTTTCAGGATTTAACATACATGGATTTACGTCTACAATATTAAATTACGAATTTGACTATAACAACGCTTTAAAATGGAGATTCTCATTATTGAATCCGGTTCAATCTTAGGCTGTGTGTCATGCCATATCAGCCAGTAACAGCTCTTGTTTTGGTCCACAGCAAGAGCAGTATGAGAGCACCATAGGCTTCAAGCTGCCCAACTACAAGGCCTCCAAGAAGCTGTGGAAAGTGTCTGTGGAGCACCACACCTTCTTCAGGTAACCGGGCCTCTCTGTTTCCTGATCCCTGCTAATGGGATCCTGTCACTCAACCTCTTACCCTCATCAACGCTGTGATCTCTAAAGTAGTTCCCCCGGGGAAACCCCCACCGCCCAGCGTGTCGGTCCCGGGTTAGAGTAGTCAGGGCTTTGGTGGCAAGAGATTATTGGCTGGTAGTGGTGATGTCAAACACTAACTGTAAGCAGGGTCTTTACGGGTGTCGTGAGAATGGGGGCCACGGGGAATGTCAATCAGGGTTGAAGGGTTAATTGAGTTGTCAAGGCTGTAGTTAAAACATTTGGCGTTTTATCTGTTGTGATGTACAGTACTTAGCATTTTGTAGCATCTTATCCTAGCTATCTTTGTTGTATACAGGAAATGAGGTAACCTAGGGATTGTCAGTGCTTGGCACTTGGTTCTAGGAACATCCTTACTGTACAGACAGCGATATATTATTGTTTCTCTTTCTTATGACAAATGTACTTATTGTAAGTGACTTTGGATGGAAGCTTCTGCTTATTGCCTTAAATGTCAGTGTATATGTTAATGTTCTCTCAGGGTCTCCACCGTAGCGCGGTTGATGCTGTAGTTTAGATACCTGACGGGTTCTCTGCTGTAGTTTAGATACCTGACGGGTTCTCTGCTGTAGTTTAGATACCTGACGGGTTCTCTGCTGTGGTTTAGATACCTGACGGGTTCTCTGCTGTGGTTTAGATACCTGGCGGGTTCTCTGTTGTGGTTTAGATACCTGACGGGTTCTCTGTTGTGGTTTAGATACCTGACGGGTTCTCTGTTGTGGTTTAGATACCTGACGGGTTCTCTGCTGTGGTTTAGATACCTGACGGGTTCTCTGCTGTAGTTTAGATACCTGACGGGTTCTCTGTTGTAGTTTAGATACCTGACGGGTTCTCTGCTGTAGTTTAGATACCTGACGGGTTCTCTGCTGTGGTTTAGATACCTGACGGGTTCTCTGTTGTGGTTTAGATACCTGACGGGTTCTCTGCTGTAGTTTCGATACCTGACGGGTTCTCTGCTGTGGTTTAGATACCTGACGGGTTCTCTGCTGTGTCGGTTCTCTCAGGGTCTCCACAGTGAGCGGTCGATGCTGTAGTTTAGGTACCTGACGGGTTCTCTGCTGTAGTTTAGTTACCTAACGGGTTCTCTGCTGTAGTTTAGATACCTGACGGGTTCTCTGCTGTAGTTTAGTTACCTAACGGGTTCTCTGCTGTAGTTTAGTTACCTAACGGGTTCTCTGCTGTAGTTTAGATACCTGACGGGTTCTCTGCTGTAGTTTAGTTACCTAACGGGTTCTCTGCTGTAGTTTAGATACCTGACGGGTTCTCTGCTGTGTCGGTTCTCTCAGGGTCTCCACCGTCGAGCCCCCCTCGTCCCGGCGCTTCCTGGTCCTGGGGTCCAAGTTCCGCTACAGCGGGCGCACCCAGGCCCAGAGCCGGCAGGCCAGCTCCATGATCGACCGGCCTGCCCCGCGCTTCACCCGCTCCGCCAGCAAGAGGCTCTCGCGGAACCTGGACGAAGGTACGCTCACGTTCTGCCGCGGGTCGCAGGCCGCTGGGGGGGTGGGGGGGGGGGGGCAGGGTCAGGCTCTAGTTAACTCTTCCCACCGCCGCAGCTGGAGATGGGTCTCTCAGCCGCCCGCAGATCTGAGGTAGATGATTGGTTCCTGGTGCTGGAGTCCGACCGGCCACGCCCCTCTCCGGCACCATCAGGTACAGAGGAGCCGCGCGGGGAACCCTTCACGGCGTTGTCTTGTCTTGTCTCGGCTTACTGCGTTTCGTGTCCTTCCGCCTCACTAACAAACGGCCGTTTTTTTGCTTGGCGTAACATGACATGTTATATGCACACCAGGCATATTGTATGCGTGCGCTCTTCATTCCCCGTCTCCTTGACGACCAGCCAACGTCCTATGGTTCTGACCGGTTATGGTTGACTTCCTGCTTTGCCTGGCATTCTCCCGGGCTGCCCCGACCTCCCGCACACGATTGGTCACGGCTCCGTCATTGATGATATTTGTGATTTCACTGAATGGTCACATTGTGCTTCGTCACGGCTCTATCACCGTGTGCATCCGTTGCTTGTGGCTGCTTACATTCTGCCTCGCTATCCTGGACCTCAAGGGGTAAGTAACACATGAGTTCCACGCTTTTGGGATTCTTTGACGCATTTGTGACTCAGCCGTCTTCACATCTCCATGACTCCAACACATCCAAATCTCCAATGACTCGAACACATCCACGTCTCCAATGACTCCAACACATCCACATCTCCAATGACTCCAACACATCCACATCTCCAATGACTCCAACACATCCACATCTCCAATGACTCCAACACATCCACATCTCCAATGACTCCAACACATCCACATCTCCAATGACTCCAACACATCCACATCTCCAATGACTCCAACACATCCACATCTCCAATGACTCCAACACATCCCCGTCTCCAATGACTCCAACACATCCACATCTCCAATGACTCCAACACATCCACATCTCCAATGACTCCAACACATCCACATCTCCAATGACTCCAACACATCCACGTCTCCAATGACTCCAACACATCCACATCTCCCCAGCTTTCATGACTCCAACACATCCACATCTCCCCAGCTTTCATGACTCCAACACATCCACATCTCCAATGACTCCAACACATCCACATCTCCAATGACTCCAACACATCCACATCTCCCCAGCTTTCATGACTCCAACACATCCACATCTCCCATGACTCCCAACAGATTCACGTCTCCCCATCTTCCGCGCGTTGCACTAACATCAGACTATTGGATGCTCAGCTATGTGCCGTGTACGTCTTGTCTTTCTAACATCGCTTTCATTACGTCGACCGCCATCTAATCGCGTTAAAGCTGTGATCTGTCCCTCAGCCGGCCTGCGGTCTGGCCGTACTCCGGTCCGGGCCTGGTCCGGTCAGTATGGCGCCACCTGGTGGCAGCCAGGCCAGAGGCAGGAAGACCTGTGGTTTCCGTTGCTTCGACGCCGTCCTTCTCTTCCCTTTATCCCGTCTGTTGAGGCCGTGAAGCAGCCAGGTATCAGACAATTCTCTTGCTATGTGACCATGTCTCCCCCTCTCTGCTGTTGATATGTGTTTGTTAGCCGCCAGTACGTTTCATGCTGGCCGATTCATGACCCCATCGCTATATAGTATTACATGCTGCCTATGTCTGACGAAAAAGGTATCACACAATTGTTTTTGTCAGTGTCCTCGGCCAGACTCGGCTATGCCAACAGGAGTTCTGTGGAAAGACTATTACAACCAGCGTTTAAAAAGCGAGACGACTGGTACCAGTACTTCGACCCGAGTTTCACCATCAAGCAACAGGAAACGCGTCCATGTGAGTGGTTGGTTTTGTAAAACTGTGACCTGTTTGATGTGTGATCTCAACCTTATCCTCAGATGTTCTGTAAAGCCATACTCGTAACTTATGAAGCTCCTCTCCTACCTCTGCTTCCCCTAGCCTCCTCCCTGGCCTCCTCCATCACCTCCTCCCTAGCCCAGGCACGGTCTGAGTACGTGAAGGGGGGTGTTGTGAGAGACAGTGAGTTCATTGAGAGATGGCAGGAGGCCTTAGGCTTAGTGGACGAGCTGAGCGAAATGGAGGATTTGGAACACAGGTTGAGGGGGGTGAGGGATCTCGAAGACAGGCTTCAGGAAGTGGACGAGCTAGTGGAGAGGATCCAGGAAGTGATCGAGGAGGAGTTAGGGAGGGAGGAAGTGGAAAAGATGGCACAGGAAGAGGAAGTTCAACCAGAGAGATCACAGGTAGAGATGGAGTTGGCGGAGACGCTGGAGGTAGGCGAGGTTGACGAATTGGAAGATGAAATAAAACGGGTGTTTTTCGGGGAGAGGGAGGTTGAGGAGAGGTTTAAATCTGGGTCGTTAGACGACGACGTTCACGTCGTGGTGAGCCAGAGGAAGGTTAGGAAGACGGTCACTGTCGTCCAGGAAAGTTGGCAAGAACAAGCAGAGACAGAGTCAGCGTCAGAATCAGTGGAGCCGGAGACGCAAGGATGGACAATTGAAAGAGAAATCAGAACAACATCTGTGTTTGAGGAAAAGGGGTTCAAAGTACTTCTTCAGGAAGACGGGTTCAATATACCCCTTCAGGAAGACGGGTTCAATAGACACCTTGAGGAAGAGGGGTTCAATAGACAACTGCAGGAAGAGGGGTTCAATATACCCCCACAGGAGGAGGGGTTCAATAGACACCTGCAGGAAGAGGGGTTCAATAGACACCTTGAGGAAGAGGGGTTCAATAGACACCATGAGGAAGAGGGGTTCAATAGACACCTGCAGGAAGAGGGGTTCAATATACCCCTTAAGGAAGAGGGGTTCAATATACCCCCACAGAAAGAGGGGTTCAATATACCCCCACAGGAAGAGGGGTTCAATATACCCCTTAAGGAAGAGGGGTTCAATATGCCCCCACAGAAAGAGGGGTTCAATATACCCCGACAGGAAGAGGGGTTCAATATACCCCCACAGAAAGAGGGGTTCAATATACCCCCACAGGAAGAGGGGTTCAATATACCCCCACAGAAAGAGGGGTTCAATATACCCCGACAGGAAGAGGGGTTCAATATACCCCCACAGAAAGAGGGGTTCAATATACCCCCCCAGGAAGAGGGGTTCAATATCCCCCCCCAGGAATCACAGGTGGAGGATAATGATGTCTGGTTCCGGCTGTTTGACCGCTTACCTTACAAGGCTGTTTCCAAACCACAAGGTATGTATCCTCTAAAACACTTATCTACTCTTATGACCGTCTCTAACTCCAGCTGAAGTCCATCAATAAGGAATGTGATATTCTTCCTCTTTATTTAAAAGCAGCCTCTACAGTACCAGCAGAAGAATACTTTACCTCAAAGAGTATAACAACAAAGGTTTTGGAGAGAAGGGAGGTCCTGGTTGATGAGATGAAAACCAGAGGACCACAGGTCCTGGTTGATGAGTTGAGCCCTGCAGGAACACAGGTCCTGGTTGATGAGTTGAGCCCTGCAGGAACACAGGTCCTGGTTGATGAGATGAGCACCAGAGCACCACAGGTCCTGGTTGATGAGATGAGCACCAGAGGAGCAGAGGTCTCTGGGGGCTGGGAGGATGTTTGGTTTATCTTGATGGACGTCATTCCCAGAGGAACCCCGTTTGTCCCGCCAGGTATTTCTAAACTCAACTCAAGATCTTCCCCATCATGATTAGCTGGCTACCTCTCTATTGCACGTTTAGGTGATTTGTGACATGTTGTCTCTCAGGAGTTGAGTCTCATCTCGGGAATGTGTTTGCATTAGTGACCTCTGTGGCCAGCGACCAGGAGCCGGCAAAACAGAGTTATTCCTCAGAGATGATTCAAAGCCCAGCAGTTGAGGACGAGAGGGAGGTGATGGTAGAGGAGGAACGTCTTGCACCGGAAGAGACGAGGGACTCACCCGATATACTAGAGGTTCTGGAGAGGGTTGCAGACGACTGGTTTGTGCTGTTCCAGGTCACCCCAAGAAAAACGACCTATGTGTCACCAGGTACTGCTGAGATCCTTTGCTTTGCTTCAGCGCCCATGCGGTTATTTTGGTGCTCACCTATGGTGTTGCTGGGATTGTGTTTGCAGTAGCTACCACTGTGGAGCGCGACCAGAAGGCTGTGGAACTGAGTTATCCAACGGAGACTGCAGGTCCAACCGTTGAGGACCAAAGGCAGGTGGTGGTAAATGAGACCATTCTCCAACAGCAGGAGACGGCAGGCTCACAAACCATCCCAGCGCCAGTGTCTGTGGCGGAGAGGGTTGAGGATGACTGGTTTGTGCTGTTCAACCGTGTCCCAAGAAAAACCACCTACGTAACCCCAGGTAATGCTAGGACAGCTGGTTGTGCTTCAGATCATGATTAGCAGGCTACCTCTCTATTGCACGTTTAGGTGATTTGTGACATGTTGTCTCTCAGGAGTTGTGTCTCATCTCGGGAATGTGTTTGCATTAGTGACCTCTGTGGCCAGCGACCAGGAGCCGGCAAAACAGAGTTATTCCTCAGAGATGATTCAAAGTCCAGCAGTTGAGGACGAGAGGGAGGTGATGGTAGAGGAGGAACGTCTTGCACCGGAAGAGCCGAGGGGCTCACCCGAGATACTAGAGGTTCTGGAGAGGGTTGCAGACGACTGGTTTTTGCTGTTCGAGGTCATCCCAAGAAAAACGACCTATGTGTCACCAGGTACTGCTGAGATCCTTTGCTTTGCTTCAGCGCACAGCAAAAATCATGAGCACTTCTTCCTAAATGGCTTCATACCTTGTGGGACTGTGTTACGTGTTGTCTGTGAAGAGTTGCATCTTTTGTTGTCAGCTGCAGCTGATGAAGCGAGTGTACGTGAGATTCCAAAAACGACAGCCATGACACTGATTGAGAAGACAACAACTGATGAAAGGGAGGAGATAACTGGGGCCATTGTGCAAAAAATAGAGATGGAAAACATGTTCAAGTATGGAACTGAAACACAGCCAGCCCTGCTCCTTAAAGACGGAGAAGATGACTGGTTTGTCTTACTGGATGTTGGCTCTAGAGCGCCATCTGCTGTGCCACCAGGTATTACACTTATTCCCATTTGACTTGCATCTTAGTCCGTTTGATGTATATATGCTTTATACATACTCCGTTCCATGGTCAAACGTCTCAGGATCTCCCGTGTTTCTCCCAGTGGCCCTGAAGGACCTATCTAGAAGAGTCACTACTGTGGCTGCAGTGGAAACCATTGAGTCTGTGGACCGAGTCCGTTGGACTTCTTCAACTGTGGTCACAGTTGAAGAAGTCCTCCAGAAACAGGAGGAGAGGCCTCCCAGACGGTCCATTCCAGAGCAGGCAGTCCCAACGAGGGAGCCAGACGATTGGTTTGTGCTGTTGGATGTTGTTCCCAGAGAGGTGACCTATATAGCTCCAGGTACCGCCACAGTTTATCCCTCGTCTTAACAGACATTCAAGACAACAGTTAACCTATAGCTAACCACCTAAAGACACTGGTTTAATGCTGAACCTCTTCTCTAGCAGCGCCCAGTACCGTTTACCCAGAGGTCTCTGTACCTCTCCAAATCGTCACAGAAGAAGCTGAGCTTACGCCACAGCTGGAAGACATTCCCAGGAAGAGGGGTACCCAGCTGGAAGACATTCTCCAGCTGTCGGCTCAGCCTCCACCTGAGAGAGACGACAGCTGGTTTGTGTTGTTCGACGCTGTCCTCATCCAACCAGGTGCTCTTTTACACTGCGTTTATGTTTCAACCAGCTAGCCGAATTGGTGTCAGTGGTTTTATATCTTGATGGACTTAAGTCTGCTTTCTTGTCACACGCTGCTTGTGCTTAATGTTCCCCCTCACTCCCTCGCCAGTGACGCGTCCTCTGGTGTCTAGCCAGAGCTCTGGGGTAGAGGGTAGGACCACTGGGACATTGCAGAAGGTGATAATTGTGGAGGAGAGAAGGCGAGAGGAGACAAGTCTGTCTGATGTCCAAGTGACACGCTACCCCTCAGAGAGGAAGGGAGGAGATGAGTGGTTCAGCCTATTCGATGCTTCCCGAGGTACTATTCATTAATCACATCTATCTTCCATAAAGGAGACCTGTTTCTCCATCAAACACTCGTATATTAAACACATCTGACATAGCAACACGGTTTCCATCGGGGTGTAACACCTTTTGATTGGACTGTATGGATAAGACTATTAACACTCAATTATTAACCTTTCTGAGAGGTGATGGGCACGGTTTCCCTGTTGTTTTCCAGTTTCCCCGGTAACAAGAGTGGCCGAAGTTCAGGGGCCCATGGCAGGGACAGCTCTGAGGGGCCCTAGCTCTGAGGAGAGGGCCGTAGTGATGGAGAAGAAGACCGTAGTGATGGAGGAGAGGGTGGCGGTGATGGAGGAGAGACGTCCCCAGGAGCCCACTGAGTCAGAGAGCGAGTATGGAATTGTCTGGCATATGCTGTTCGGAAGGGTTGGGGAAGCAGGTAGAAAGATGCCAACAGGTACTTGTCATCATGTCAGCATGTTCCTCAAGTGTTTTGTGGCTGGTAGCATCTTAGATGGATCGTTTATCTTTGTGTCTGCGTCCCCGCAGTGGAGCGTGTCAGGGTGTCCCCCAAGGAGAGAGCCTCTGAGGGGGTTCCTGCGGTAGAGCAGACTCCCTCCAGAGGTTCTGCAGTGAGGCAGATAAGGCAGCAGGAAGCTGTTCCTCAGCCGGGGAATGAGGTAGAAGACTATTGGTTCGGTCTTCTGGACGTGGCGCCTAAGAAACCAGGTACCCTCACACCACGGTCCTCATGTCCATGAGCTCGATGTGATTCATTTTGATTGCTGAGTTTCTTCTCGACGTTATGCAGAACGATGTAAATCCTAATTACACCTGTGTGATCTGTCTCAGTGGCCACGGCCCCGCAAGTCCGGTTCTATCCAGACGTACGGCCTGCTACCAAGGCAACGCTGGCACCGGCGGCCCCAGCTCTCCGACCTCTGACACCGGCGGTCCCAGCGGTCCGACCTCTGACACCGGCGGCCCCAGCGGTCCAACCTCGCTTCGGGAAGAGGATCCTGGCGGAGAGGCTCCCAGCAGCGCAGCTCAGAGAGGCTGTGGACGATTGGTTTGTTCTGCTGGACGCTGTCCGCACAGAGTCAGGTATTGTAGCCGGCGATTTCATTTTCCCTTCAGGCTGAAATGCACGCGCTTGCTTACACTTTATCAGCCTGGCGCAAAAAAAACCACTAATACAGAACCGAGCCTTCGCTCCTCATGAGAGGACAGACCCACCGGTGCATGTCCACCACCACCCCGGAGCTTCAAACGTCTGCCTATCGGAGACGTTTCATTTTCCTTTCTCCGCCTTAACGCTTTGCGGCCCGAGGACTAACTCTGCTTTGACGCCCCGACCTCGACGGGTTGATGCAGGGCCCCAAAACAACGCTTTGGCTTACAATCCACCTCAAGGACAGGCCGACCTCATTCTTTTTTACCATGTGACGGCTGTTCGAGGCAACACTGGACACAGGTAGGTATGGTACGTGTGCAGCAAGGCTTGCTTCTAACCCTTATCAAGGTGTGTCCGTGAGACGGCTGTTGGAGGCAACACTGGACAGGTAGGTAGGGTAGGGTGTGTAGCTGCTAACCCATCACCCAGGTGTGTTATCTCCTCCTCCGTACCGACGCCCTCCTCTCCCTGCACTCGCCCGGCCTCATGTTCGTCACCCCTGCCCCCGCTCTCACCCATCCCGTGCTCACCGTGGGGTCTCCTCTCTCCCCAGTGGCGGCGGTGGGCTCCCACCGGGGGGTGCGTCCCGTCAGCGCCCCGGTCTTCTCCCAGGCCGCCCTGGCGGAGGCGGGGCTGCCGCTGTTCCCCCTGGACCTGCCCCAGACCTCCACCCCGCTGCGGAGCGCCCGCCAGGAGGAGCGCCGGCTGGAGGTCACCATGGAGGCGGCGGAGCCCGCCAAGGGCGAGGCCGGCACCGAGGACAAGGTAACGTGACCCCCGCTCCCTCTGATGTTGTGTATCGGTCAGCTGGACTGTAGAACCTCTGAACGCTGACGGTCTTTAATCCGGGTTCATTAAGAGTCTTCTCACTCAGTAAATGATTATTGAAATGGATTTGTAAATGCAGAGGAGCTATGGGTCTTAGCCAGAGTGTAAAACTAGAGCTGTCAGTTAAACGCGTTATTAACGGCGTTAACGCAAACCAAATTTAACGGCGTTAATTTTTTTATTTATTAACGCCTTTTTTTTTTTTTTTTTTTCTTTGGCTCAAAACAAAGAAGCAGTAGCCTGACTGCTATGTTCAAATGACATTTGTTCAAAGCAGTCGTTTAATTGCACTATAGGCTCTTTTTTTGTATCGTCCTGTTTTGATCAGTGTATATGCCAATGTTGTTATCAATAAAAAATAATTTGCACAAGGCAAGCCGATGCACTTCACCATGTTGATAAGAGAATTAAAATGAGAAGAATTATGGGACAAAAAAATCAAGGCATATTTAGCATAGAAAAATTATTTGCGATTAATCGCGATTAATTAGAGTTAACTATGACATTAATGCGATTAATCGCGATTAAATATTTTAATCGCTTGACAGCTCTATGTAAAACCCATGGCTCCCAGTGGGCTGATACCAGGGAGGACTAGCCTCCAGACCAGCCTCTGGTACCAGAGAGGAGGAGGGTCCACATGGACCACCTCCATCAATGAAGCGTTCAATGTCAGGTTATTCCATGAGCCCACTGGACTCGTTCTCAGTGTTTTCCCGTGGAAACGGTGGAGGGCGTTGTAGTGGAAAATGCTAACGTGGTCTTGTCCTTCTGTTGCTCTCCCCCGGGTCCAGTCTGAGGAGGCCACCTCGGAGCCGGTGCGACTGCGCAAGGTCAGGCTCTCAGCCAGAGTGAACCCCCATGCCATAAACCATCACCACCATGTCTAACCGGCCATTAGTGAACCCCCAAACCATAAACCATCACCACCACGTCTTTACTGGCCATTAGTGGACCCCTCATACCATAAACCAGAGGTCGGCAACTGGCGGTCCTCGGGCCATAACTGGCCCATGGACCGCCAGTTGCCGACCCCTGCCATAAACCATGATCATCACCATATCTTCCCCGGCCATTAGTGGACCCCTCATACCATAAACCATCAGCCCCACGTCTTCACAAGCCATTAGTGAACCACTCATAGCGCACTCAGCAGTGACACATTTTCCTTTCCTTCGTTCATACTGTTGGCAGGACCTTCATGTCTCCTTCAAGACATGAGAGGACCGGACATTATGCATGATGTAAAGACGTACATGACTCAGTTGGACATACATGTTTCTCATTTATAAAACCAATTCATTGAGTCGAAAAAGAAACCTTCAAGTTAATTGCTAATTAACTAATGAGGTGTTTTTGTTCCATACATTTTCCTGAAGTTGGGTATAATAACTTATATAGTTTCCACCTTTATACTAATCTTAGTCCAGCTCCTCTCTCCTAGTTGTGTTTGCTCAGCATGTCTGGAACTCTGTGCCTGTGTCCTCTCTCTATGAGTCAACGTCCTCCCCCTTGCAGACAGCAGCCTGCTCAGAGTGACTCAGAGTGCACGTCCACTGGGCGGCAGTCACAGCTGTCACCCACCGAAACGAATACGAACAAAAACCAACACGTTTCTCCTTTGTTCTTTTATGTTTCACAGAGAAGAGCTAAGAGAATTGAGGGAGACTCGATTTATATCAGACATAGCCTCTTAATGTTGGAGGTTGGTATCAGGACGTCCCGTCGCCGACCGCTTCGCTCATTGGCTCTTTGGTGCTCTGTGTTCACGCTTTAGCGCTTCCTGTCGTCACGCCTTCACACTTCCTGTTCTGAACCGGGTCACCTATCTGACCTTCAGGTCACATGTGCTATGATTTCCTTTCCCCTTTTTATGTGTACTTCCTCTTGTGACACTAACAGTTCCATATGGAAACGGTTCAATGCCGCGCGGGCGGTTATTACCGCGGCGTCAGGGAGCATGAATCAATGCTTTCACATTTTAATCACATGAAATCATGAATTTAATTAAAATAAATCATGAATTAAATCATAATTGATGACAGCGGTCGAAACATCTGCAAAATGTCCCTTTTGACCGAATATTAATTGGTAATTAACCCTGGAGATGATTCCTTCAGTGATTAACGATGTGGCGGTCGATCTTGGCTCTGAGGGGAGTTCCATGCCACCGAGGGCTGTTTCCTGTTAGATGTGGCGCTCCTTCTGCTTTCGCTTTGGGTTCATGTGGGTTGTGTTGTTGTGACCGCTGACAACCGCTCTCGGCTTTGTGGGTTTTGATGTGCTCTTTGTGTGCTAAACCACCGCCATACAATTCAATCCATTGAATATGATGCTAGTGTATGTTCCAGACAGTAGGCCCTGCTCTGGCACAAGGCATAATCATTTGTGGAGTAATGTCATCTGATTAGTGGACAAACCAAACCAGACATCCAGTTGCAACCAGCATTACTGAATTATACCCTCTATTAGTATCTTCTATAAATTTGGATTCATTATCTCATGAATCTATGAATGAAGGAAAATCAAGGATGGAAACGAAGGGCACTCGTTTCCATGGTATGTGCTAGCCGAGATTGATGTAACCAAATTAAAATCTAGACAACACAAATACTAAACGCTTAAAAGCGCTTCTAACTAACACACAAACTCATACTTCAATTTGACCCCATCTCACATTCATATCTCTCTCTCTCTCTCTCTCTCTCTCTCTCTCTCTCTCTCTCTCTCTCTCTCTCTCTCTCTCCCCCTCCCTCCCTCCCTCCCTCTCTTTCTCTCTGTCTCTCTCCCTCCTTCACTGACTCTCCCTCCCTCCCCCTCCCTCTCTCCCTCCCTCCCACCCACCCTCCCTTACTGCCTCTCCCTCCCTCCCTCACTGACTCTCCCTCTCTCCCCCTCCCTCCCTCTCTCCCCTTCCCTCCCTCCCTCCCTCCCTCTCCCTCTCTCCCTCCCTCCCTCACTGACTCTCCCTCTCTCCCCCCCCCTCCCTCTCTCCCCTTCCCTCCCTCTCCCTCTCTCCCTCCCTCCCTCCCTCCCTCCCTCCCTCCCTCCCTCTCTCCCTCCCTCCCTCACTGACTCTCCCTCTCTCCCCCCCCCCTCCCTCTCTCCCCTTCCCTCCCTCTCCCTCTCTCCCTCCCTCCCTCCCTCCCTCTCCCTCTCTCCCTCCCTCCCTCACTGACTCTCCCTCTCTCCCCCAGGAGCTGGAGAAGCCCCAGGAGGAGCTCCTCCGTCACCACGCCAGTGTCAGTGAGCTGAAGAGGAACTTCATGCAGGCGGTGCCCGACTCGCGGCCCAGCGAGTGGGACAAGCGCCTCTCCACACACTCCCCCTTCCGCACCGCGGGGGCCAACGGGGGCCCCGGCACCGACGGGGTGAGTCCGGCGACACCTTTCATCATGTTCCATGTTGGTGACTGTGGGGGGGGCATGACATCTTCTTCTTTATGAAATCACTGCTATGACGTGACCCAGCCCTCAGCCAACATCATCTGCATCCAGCAGAGGATGGTGGCATCCGTTACCTCTAGGGGAGGTTCTGGTTCCATCCCTCTAGGGGAGGTTCTGGTTCCATCCCTCTAGGGGAGGTTCTGGTTCCATCCCTCTCGGAGGTTCTGGTTCCATCCCTCTAGGAGGTTCTGGTTCCATCCCTCTAGGGGAGGTTCTGGTTCCATCCCTCTAGGGGAGGTTCTGGTTCCATCCCTCTAGGAGGTTCTGGTTCCATCCCTCTAGGGGAGGTTCTGGTTCCATCCCTCTAGGGGAGGTTCTGGTTCCATCCCTCTAGGAGGTTCTGGTTCCATCCCTCTAGGAGGTTCTGGTTCAATCCCTCTAGGAGGTTCTGGTTCCATCCCTCTAGGGGAGGTTCTGGTTCCATCCCTCTCGGAGGTTCTGGTTCCATCCCTCTAGGAGAGGTTCTGGTTCCATCCCTCTAGTGGAGGTTCTGGTTCCATCCCTCTCGGAGGTTCTGGTTCCATCCCTCTAGGGGAGGTTCTGGTTCCATCCCTCTAGTGGAGGTTCTGGTTCCATCCCTCTAGGAGGTTCTGGTTCCATCCCTCTAGGAGGTTCTGGTTCCATCCCTCTAGTGGAGGTTCTGGTTCCATCCCTCTCGGAGGTTCTGGTTCCATCCCTCTAGGGGAGGTTCTGGTTCAATCCCTCTAGGAGGTTCTGGTTCCATCCCTCTAGGAGGTTCTGGTTCCATCCCTCTAGGGGAGGTTCTGGTTCCATCCCTCTAGGGGAGGTTCTGGTTCCATCCCTCTAGGAGGTTCTGGTTCCATCCCTCTAGTGGAGGTTCTGGTTCCATCCCTCTCGGAGGTTCTGGTTCCATCCCTCTAGGAGGTTCTGGTTCCATCCCTCTAGTGGAGGTTCTGGTTCCATCCCTCTAGTGGAGGTTCTGGTTCCATCCCTCTAGTGGAGGTTCTGGTTCCATCCCTCTAGGAGGTTCTGGTTCCATCCCTCTAGGAGGTTCTGGTTCCATCCCTCTAGGGGAGGTTCTGGTTCCATCTCTCTAGTGGAGGTTCTGGTTCCATCCCTCTAGGGGAGGTTCTGGTTCCATCCCTCTAGGAGGTTCTGGTTCCATCCCTCTAGGAGGTTCTGGTTCCATCCCTCTAGAAGGTTCTGGTTCCATCCCTCTAGGAGGTTCTGGTTCCATCCCTCTAGAAGGTTCTGGTTCCATCCCTCTAGGGGAGGTTCTGTGTTCTGTGTTGAAGTCTCTATCGAAGCTCTGGTTGCATGTCTCTCTGGGAGGTTCTAGTTCGATGACGGAGGTCCTGGTTCCATTACTACTTTTCTTCCTGACTATCCCCCTCACTAGTTGTATTGACTAGCTATCCTCCTGACTAGTTATCCTGACTGGTAATCTACCCTTGGTTGAATTTCCTAAAGAGCCATCAGACACAATAGAGTTGATAACTGTTTCACCTCAACACTTTCCAATTTCATGTTTCCACATCCCTTTATTCCTCCTCCCCATCTGCCTCTCCTCCTCCCCCTCCTCCTCCCCATCTCTCCATCTCTCTCTCTCTCCCATTCCCTCTCCTCCACCCTCCTCCCTCTCTCTCTCCTCCTCCCCCCCTGGCCCTCAGTTTGTCACCCGTCTCCCCCGCGGCCCCCTCCTAGACTTCTACTCCAAACGCAGCTGAGCGACCGCCGGCGGGCTGTCACCCGACCACCTAGGCTTCTCCTCCTCCTCCTCTTCCTCCTGCTTCTCTACATCCTTCTGCTTCAACTCCACCGCTGCATTCTTCCTTGTCTCACTCCTCCGCCGCTCTTCAGACGGGGTCGACACCCTCTCTCCACCCTCGCTCCACCCTGCTTCTCACCGGCCTCCATTTCTCCTCGCTCCTTGTCGCGTATATCTTCCAGAGACTGAGTAAGACCGCGTGTTACTATGAAGTCGTCCCAGCTCGCCCTGCCCGCTCCGTCACTGCGTCACAGTCCTCAGAGAGACGCCACCGCGCGGACAGCCGGAGCCCGCTTCTCGCTAGGAAGGAAGTGGGGATTCCCAGGACTAGAGGGTTGGAAATCACACGGGGATCGGAATACCGAGTATACTCGTCTTAGGGAAACTCTCGTCTTACTTACGGACGTTTTGAATCCTTTTTAGTCGTGATGTTTAGTGTACTGGCTGTGGTTGTATCTCAGGCCTTTTTCAATCTTGAGGCAGCTTCTCTGTTAGGATGGATTTCAGAAATAGAAATGGTCTGATGTTGCATGATGGATGAAAATAATTAAAAGTATTCCATATATGTTAAAGATGCTATTGTTTGCTTGATCTCAAGGGACCTGGGGTTTGTTGTTTAGAAGTTGCCCTTGCTTTCATCAAACTTATTTTATCGATCCGTAAATTAAATTTGATCACATTTACACGATAGTATACTTTTCATTTTTATCAAATCCATTAAGCTATTAGATTTGCTAAAAATACTCAAATATATACAAACATTACTTTATAATGTCTTGTGTCTTGTGTAGCGTAATTTGATCAGAGAAGAGGGTGTAGTTAATGAGGGGTCATGTGATCAGAAAAGAGGTAGTAGTTAATGAGGGGTCATGTGATCAGAGAAGAGGGTGTAGTTAATCAGGGGTCATGTGATCAGAGAAGTGGGTGTAGTTACGGAGTAGTTACGGAGAGAAGAGGGTGTAGTTACTGAGGGAAGAGGGTGTAGTTACTGAGGGAAGAGGGTGTAGTTACTGAGGGAAGAGGGTGTAGTTACTGAGGGAAGAGGGTGTAGTTACTGAGGGAAGAGGGTGTAGTTACTGAGGGAAGAGGGTGTAGTTACTGAGGGAAGAGGGTGTAGTTACTGAGGGAAGAGGGTGTAGTTACTGAGGGAAGAGGGTGTAGTTACTGAGGGAAGAGGGTGTAGTTACTGAGGGAAGAGGGTGTAGTTACTGAGGGAAGAGGGTGTAGTTACTGAGGGAAGAGGGTGTAGTTAGGGAGAGCTGGTGGGGCTGAGGTGGAGGGTCTTCAGGGATCCTGTGTGGGGCCTTGAGGGGAGACCTAGTGGGGGTAGAAGGTGGAAGGTCCGTCAGAACGCTGTGGGACACTATCTGGGTTCTCCAGCCCTCCTGGTCCCCAGCTGGTCCCCCTGGTCCCCCTGGTCCCCCTGGTCCCCAGCTGGTCCTCAGCTGGTCCTCAGCTGGTCCTCAGCTGGTCCTCAGCTGGTCCTCAGCTGGCCCTCAGCTGGTCCTCAGGTGGTCCTCAGCTGGTCCTCAGCTGGTCCTCAGCTGGCCCTCAGCTGGTCCTCAGCTGGTCCTCAGCTGGTCCTCAGGTGGCCCTCAGGTGGCCCTCAGCTGGTCCTCAGCTGGTCCCCAGCTGGTCCTCAGCTGGCCCTCAGCTGGCCCTCAGCTGGTCCTCAGCTGGCCCTCAGCTGGCCCTCAGCTGGCCCTCAGCTGGCCCTCAGCTGGTCCTCAGCTGGCCCTCAGCTGGTCCTCAGCTGGTCCTCAGCTGGTCCTCAGCTGGTCCTCAGGTGGTCCTCAGCTGGTCCTCAGCTGGTCCTCAGATGGTCCTCAGCTGGCCCTCAGCTGGTCCTCAGCTGGTCCTCAGGTACCTCAGCTGGTCCTCAGCTGGTCCTCAGGTGGCCCTCAGCTGGTCCTCAGCTGGTCCTCAGCTGGTCCTCAGCTGGTCCTCAGGTACCTCAGTCAGACCCAGTCCCTCCTGCATGGCCTGATTATGACCCCCCTGGACCTGAGTCCTGCTGGGTCCTACTGCATGGGCCCCCCCGGACCCCCCTGACCCCCTGACCCCCCTGACCCCCCTGACCCCCTGACCCCCCTGACCCCCTGACCCCCTGATGCTAACCTGGACCTGGGTCCCCCCCCCCCTCAGAGGGAGATGTGTTCCCAGCATGGGTCCTCTGAAGGTGCTCCTCTGTGTCTGATGGTCTCTAGTGCTTGTCTCTAGTGGTGGTGCTGGTCTCTAGTGCTGGTCTCTAGTGGTGGTGCTGGTCTCTAGTGCTGGTCTCTGGTGCTGGTCTCTAGTGCTGGTCTCTCTCTAGTGGTGGTGCTGGTCTCTAGTGCTGGTCTCTAGCGGTGGTGCTGGTCTCTAGTGCTGGTCTCTAGTGCTGGTCTCTAGTGCTGGTCTCTAGCGGTGGTGCTGGGCTCTAGTGCTGGTCTCTACTCTGTTACCGTGACTACAGTCCATCACTAGAGTAGGTGCTGCTTGGGGGACAGGAAGGTCTCCCCTCCCCACGGCCTCCATCCCCACCCCCCAACCACACCCCCGTCCCCACCCTTCGTCACCCCCACCCTCCAACCCCACCTCGACCCCCACCCTCCGTCACCTCCACCCCCAGGGGCCCGTCACCCCCACCCTCCAACCACACCTCCACCCCCACCCTCCGTCACCTCCACCCCCAGGGGCCCGTCACCCCCACCCTCCAACCACACCTCCACCCCCAGGGGCCCGTCACCCCCACCCTCCAACCACACCTCCACCCCCACCCTCCGTCACCCCCACCCTCCAACCACACCTCCACCCCCAGGGGCCCGTCACCCCCACCCACCAACCACACCTCCACCCCCACCCTCCGTCACCTCCACCCCCAGGGGCCCGTCACCCCCAGGGGCCCGTCACCCCCACCCCCCAACCACACCTCCACCCCCACCCTCCGTCACCTCCACCCCCAGGGGCCCGTCACCCCCACCCTCCAACCACACCTCCACCCCCACCCTCCGTCACCTCCACCCCCAGGGGCCCGTCACCCCCACCCACCAACCACACCTCCACCCCCACCCTCCGTCACCTCCACCCCCAGGGGCCCGTCACCCCCACCCTCCAACCACAACTCCACCCCTAGGGGCCCGTCACCCCCACCCTCCAACCACACCTCCACCCCCACCCTCCGTCACCTCCACCCCCAGGGGCCCGTCACCCCCACCCTCCAACCACACCTCCACCCCCAGGGGCCCGTCACCCCCTTCCTCCAACCACACCTCCACCCCCACCCTCCGTCACCCCCACCCTCCAACCACACCTCCACCCCCAGGGGCCCGTCACCCCCACCCCCCAACCACACCTCCACCCCCACCCTCCGTCACCTCCACCCCAGGGGTCCGTCACCCCCACCCACCAACCACAACTCCAACCCCACCCTCCATCACCCCCACCCCCCAACCACACCTCCACCCCCAGGGGCCCCCCAACCCCCCCCCCCCCCCCCCCTCAGACCAACCCTCCACCCCCAGGGGTCCGTCATCCCCACCCAGACTGTCATCTGGCACAGGTAGCGCCCTCCCACCAGTCCCCTGGTCCTGTCCCCTGGTCCTGGTCCTGGTCCAGGTCCAGTCCTGTCCCCTGGTCCTGGTCCAGTCCTGTCCCCTGGTCCTGGTCCTGTCCCCTGGTCCTGGTCCAGTCCTGTCCCCTGGTCCTGTCCCCTGGTCCTGGTCCAGTCCCCTGGTCCTGTCCCCTGGTCCTGTCCCCTGGTCCAGTCCCTGGTCCTGTCTCCTGGTCCACCATGGTTGGGGGTCTAGCTGTGGAGCTAGCCGCCCTGGGGGGCTGTGGTGGGGGTCTAGCCGCCCTGGGGGGCTGTGGTGGGGGTCTAGCCGCCCTGGGGGGCTGTGGTGGGGGTCTAGCCGCCCTGGGGGGCTGTGGTGGGGTTCTAGCCGCCCTGGGGGGCTGTGGTGGGGGTCTAGCCGCCCTGGGGGGCTGTGATGGGGGTCTAGCCGCCCTGGGGGGCTGTGGTGGGGGTCTAGCCGTCCTGGGGGGCTGTGGTGGGGGTCTAGCCGTCCTGGGGGGCTGTGGTGGGGGTCTAGCCGTCCTGGGGGGCTGTGGTGGGGGTCTAGCCGTCCTGGGGGGCTGTGGTGGGGGTCTAGCCGTCCTGGGGGGCTGTGGTGGGGGTCTAGCCGCCCTGGGAGGCTGTGGTGGGGGTCTAGCCGCCCTGGGGGGCTGTGGTGGGGGTCTAGCCGTCCTGGGGGGCTGTGGTGGGGTTCTAGCCGCCCTGGGGGGCTGTGGTGGGGGTCTAGCCGCCCTGGGGGGCTGTGGTGGGGGTCTAGCCGCCCTGGGGGGCTGTGGTGGGGGTCTAGCCGTCCTGGGGGGCTGTGGGGGGGGTCTCAGCAGCAGCAGTGCCCTCCCTGCCAGACAGCCGCTGAGCCGCGTGCGTTCTGCTGATGTTTCAGATCACCAGCGACGGCTCGGACGGAGACAAAGACAGCAGCACCACCTTCTCCTCAGAGGGCGGAGTCACCACGACCACCACCCGCATCTCAAAGGTCTGCTCTCCCTCCCTCTGTCTTTATTGATGGAGCCACCTCCGTCTTTATTGATGATGTAGCTACCTCTGTCTTTATTGATGATGTAGCTACCTCCGTCTTTATTGATGGAGCCACCTCCGTCTTTATTGATGATGTAGCTACCTCTGTCTTTATTGATGATGTAGCTACCTCTGTCTTTATTGATGGAGCTACCTCCGTCTTTATTGATGATGTAGCTACCTCTGTCTTTATTGATGATGTAGCTACCTCTGTCTTTATTGATGGAGCTACCTCCGTCTTTATTGATGATGTAGCTACCTCTGTCTTTATTGATGGAGCTACCTCCGTCTTTATTGATGATGTAGCTACCTCTGTCTTTATTGATGATGTAGCTACCTCTGTCTTTATTGATGGAGCTACCTCCGTCTTTATTGATGATGTAGCTACCTCTGTCTTTATTGATGGAGCTACCTCCGTCTTTATTGATGATGTAGCTACCTCTGTCTTTATTGATGATGGAGCTACCTCCGTCTTTATTGATGATGTAGCTACCTCTGTCTTTATTGATGGAGCCACCTCCGTCTTTATTGATGATGTAGCTACCTCTGTCTTTATTGATGGAGCTACCTCCGTCTTTATTGATGGAGCTACCTCCGTCTTTATTGATGATGTAGCTACCTCTGTCTTTATTGATGATGTAGCTACCTCTGTCTTTATTGATGGAGCCACCTCCGTCTTTATTGATGATGTAGCTACCTCTGTCTTTATTGATGGAGCCACCTCCGTCTTTATTGATGATGTAGCTACCTCTGTCTTTATTGATGATGGAGCCACCTCCGTCTTTATTGATGATGTAGCTACCTCTGTCTTTATTGATGGAGCTACCTCCGTCTTTATTGATGATGTAGCTACCTCCGTCTTTATTGATGATGTAGCTACCTCTGTCTTTATTGATGATGTAGCTACCTCTGTCTTTATTGATGATGTAGCTACCTCTGTCTTTATTGATGATGTAGCTACCTCTGTCTTTATTGATGATGTAGCTACCTCTGTCTTTATTGATGGAGCTACCTCCGTCTTTATTGATGATGTAGCTACCTCCGTCTTTATTGATGGAGCTACCTCTGTCTTTATTGATGATGTAGCTACCTCTGTCTTTATTGATGATGGAGCTACCTCTGTCTTTATTGATGGAGCTACCTCCGTCTTTATTGATGATGTAGCTACCTCCGTCTTTATTGATGATGTAGCTACCTCTGTCTTTATTGATGATGTAGCTACCTCTGTCTTTATTGATGATGGAGCTACCTCTGTCTTTATTGATGTAGCTACCTCTGTCTTTATTGATGGAGCTACCTCCGTCTTTATTGATGGAGCTACCTCTGTCTTTATTGATGATGTAGCTACCTCCGTCTTTATTGATGATGTAGCTACCTCTGTCTTTATTGATGGAGCTACCTCCGTCTTTTTTGATGATGTAGCTACCTCTGTCTTTATTGATGATGTAGCTACCTCTGTCTTTATTGATGATGTAGCTACCTCTGTCTTTTATGATAGTGCACATACCTCTGTCTTTATTTTGCATGTCTTTATTGATAATGTAGCTACCTCTGTCTTTATTTAGCATGTCTTTATTGATAATGTAGCTAACATTTGTCTTTGGTCAGGTGGTGAAAAGTGGATCCACAGAGACTCGCGTCGAGAAGAGAATCGTCATCAGTGCAGAATCTGAAGTTGAGGAGGTTAGAATCCTATGAGGATCTTGATCTGACTGCTCAGTAGTAATGCAGTTAGAGTTGTTCTTGATCTAAGACGGATGTTGTTGTTTATTGTGTTTGTTGCAGGGAAACGATGGAACATCAATGTAGGCTGTGAACCGTCTTCCTCAGTTCTGTCCAGCCCACATGTTGGTGCTCACAGCCCCACAGCCAATCAGACCACAGTCACCTGACCACTCACCCCCAATCAGACACAGCTAGCGTTCCGTCTCCTTAACGTGTGCACCTAACACTAGCTGGCTTAGTAGATACGTCTTCGTAGATAATTCCTTCATGGAAATTCAAGTGAAGCTTCCAAACATTGCTTTTGCTTTTTTAACAAATGCTTATTCTCACATGGTGTTCAAAACAGACACACAAATTATACACGTTCTATTTGGCAAATTAATAGGATTTTTTTCTATTTTATTTTTTATGGGTTTATTAATTCCCCCCTTCAATTTTTTTTATTTTCCTTTTAAATTGTACCCAGGTATTATTTTTTATTATTGTGGCCTACGCAGATTTTGTAACATTGAACAATGAAACCCTTGTTTGCTCAGACTTCTTCAATATTTAATATACCTCACTAAATACAACAATGACGTTATGTGCTAAATTTGGATAGCTTATTTCTCAGGTAAACAAAACTCAAAACATATTTCTCCTACATGTAGCCAACTTTCAGTAGCTTACCCATTATTGTAAAGTTTGAAATCAAAATTTTTAAATATATTTTAAAATATTTGTATTTTATAGAATTAATACTTTTGTAGCGTTTGTATAAAATGGGCGTTTGTACGTTATGCATACAATCTGCTTATTCAGTTCTAGGTTAAAAAAATTTACTTACAAGTTGCTTTTATTTAATAAGGGACCATATCCATAATATTCTTCATGTGCACTACTGAATATGTCCACTAGTTTCAAACTGTCCTGAGCTGTTAGCCACCCTGTGCACTACTGAATATTTCAAACTGAACGATGTCACACTTCTACCACTTCTCCATTGACCTTCATCATTCTTCATGTTCATCATCAATTCCCAATATTTGACAACGTTTGGTCTGCGAATCTCAGGTTTTAATATTGTTTGTGTGACTACAGACCTCGTAGTGATTGTATAAGGAATGTTCACATGTTTATATCCATCCATGACAACCTCAACCGTCTCCAGCAAGTCGAGGTTGAGTGATGTGAAGCTTGGTTTCCACGGCAACCACGCAACCAGTGGGGGGTGAAGGCAGCTCTTCTGCCACGGAGGGGGGGGATGGGGGGGGGCATTGGTCGGTCTTTTGTGCATGTTCTGCTACACAGTAATTTATTTGTAAAGTAGACACTTTAATGTGGTTTGTCCTGTGAGTTTTCTAAACACAAGTCTGTCTGCAGGCTCCTTCCAAGATATGTCACAATGATGAATTTTGCGTTTCTATCGACAAAGTTTTGCAAAGAAGTTTGACTGCACCTAGAGTAGGATATTCTCACTCGCTTTACGCCACAACGCTTCTACCGAGGGTAGAACTCACTCGCTGTGTCCCACTCTTCTCCAGACGAAGAGCACACCTACAGTGGAAGCCTTTTGAGATAGTTTGCTCTTTTATGAAAAAGTTTGTTCATGTAGCCCTCCAGTTGGTCCAAAGGGAATTAAATGTAGAATAGCTTTTAGACTTGAAAAAAATAGCAATGCTTTCTTGTGACTTGTCTTTTTTTTTTTTTATAAAAGCTAATAAATCTTAATGTGCACAGATATGTGTTGTATCCACTCCAGTTCTTCATGTGTGCATTCCAGTTCGAATTAATAAATCTAAATAAATACACAGACCAGAGGCTACAGCAAGCTCCCTAAGAGACCAACCACACACACACACACACACATACACACACACACACACAACCTCTTGCAGTCAGACTCAGAATCTTGAGCCCATTTATTAGGGAACAGGTGTTATCGGGATTCCATCACTGCATTCCCAGAATCCTGCATTGTGAAAGTCTTCCCTTTTTTTTTTAAATGTATAATGGCATTTTATTCTACATACAAAACAACCATAGTATTTTTCAGGAGTCCACGACCACCCTGCCCGTTTTGACACACAAAAGTAATTTGACACTTCTGGGATGAGCCAATGATTCATCTGTTTGGAAGGTTTTGTTGGAGACAAACAAAGAATCTTCAGGCAACAGATGTGACAGCTGTGACTGCTCTCTCTCTCCTTCGTCTGCTGGGTCCTCTGTGTTTGCCTACCTGCTACAGGTAGCCAGTGGGCGGGGCTGAGAGGCTTGTCAGCTGATGAGGTGCACCTGTGCAGGTCTGCCACGCAGGCTTTAGCCAGTCTCTTTCCACAGAGGCAGGTGGGCTTGGGTTCTGTTTAGGGTGGTTCCTTAAGGTTTTGGACCTTTGGATTGGTTCCATGTTTTGTTTTATGTTAACACTATTCAACATCCACACAGCACACTTTCCACTGCCCATATACATAGGCTAGTCGAAAGAATTGTGTGTTTGGTCAGTAGTTCAGTTGGTTGGTCACATATGTTGGTTTGCTGTTCAGTTTGGTTTGTTGCATTTTGTTTGGGTATTTCCAACATGGTAAAGATGGTTTGTTGTTCCCAGTATTTGTTTTGTCTGTCTGGGTTAAGTTTCCTCCGTTCTGGCTCGGTCGTTCCTTGTGATTTTGGTACTGGTTTTCTGTCCAAACCATATAATCGCACATTTTCTAATCTTCCATACGCTACACTAATCCCTTTACAGATTTCATGATACTTACTTTATTCTAATAAATAACTTTATCCCTTATCATGTGTGGATCCCGATCTTTGCTCTGACCCGAGCCTCGTCTTAATGCAGCCAAGGAGATGGAAGAGCGTTATGAATAATTATTAGATGATTGTGTTGTACAATGAAAGACAGTAAAGATTCAATATGAATGGCAAAATAAGGATGGGATTTTATTTGAACAATAAAATATGTGTTGGGCAAATTATAGAGAGGCTGAGATTATAGATTTCATATTCAAAAGGCGAAGGGGTGAAAAAATTTAAGAAATATATTTAAGAAATATAGGCCTACTCAAAGCCCAAATCATTGATATCATAACCTATCCAATAATAAATAAATTTGAATTTGAATGGTAACAATTCCGTTAAATCCTCGTCCTCTTTTTGAACGTCTCACTCATGGCAGATCAGTGTGTTCGTTCTGATTAGCTCTTAATTGAGATCACCTGTCACGCACCCCTTTATTAAAGGTGAACACAATGGGTTTGGTTTACTTTTCGCATCGGCCTGTGTCAATCGAGGTTGAGTTTAGTGAGGGTTGAAAGTTTTCGATCTAGATTGCAGATCACTATTGTCACTTTATACAAACTGAAAGTATGCGTTGTTGCGTGTTTGTTTTTGTGGGCATTTGACTGAACAGCCCAGACAAATATTGCTACCAACATGGCACTTCGAAACAGACCACCGCAGTGAGTAAAAGTTATTTTCCTTTATTAATTGTTGACGTTTTTGGGCTGTCTCCTCAGACACAAGCCATCAGTATCCCTGCTCTTTGCACCTTGACATGCATGTCGCCGCTGTTTGTTAACCTAGCTTTGCTGATTTGTATCTTGTGATGTGTGTGTGTGTTTTTCTTAACAGGTGTTAGATGACTGACAAGATCTATGGGGGGGCCCCCTTTGGGCCCCCCCATACCAACTTAGCCTTCAAAGGAATCTAGTGCCATGGGACTCCAGTGTCTTCAAAACATCCTCGGAATACATGTGTATGAATGGTCCACCGAAGGGTTGATCTGGAAGCCACCACGGTCCACGCAGTAATCTGCTGCGTGGGCCGTAGTGGCTTCCAGAGCCATCTTTCGGTCTTGGTCAGGATTTGTTACAGTTGCCCTTCAATGTAGCAGGCTACGGGTTTCTGAAGAAGCCTGCTTTACGTAGCATTGGAGTACAAATATTGTGCAAAATGCTCATGTAATTGCACTAGCACTAGTAACCTGTAGATTAGCTTAGTTTAACGTCATTCCGTGCTGTCTCTGTCAAATGTGTGGCTTACTTTTAAGTCCACAAGGCCCTCTGGTAAACCACGTTGGAACACCCCTGGACAAGGCGTTTAGTCACTGGGGTGTGTGCTAAAGTTTTGTTCCATTTTTCACTAGTTGGTTAAGGTTTGGTAGAATTGTTTGGATGCTAGCGACGTGATGGCGTATGTACAAGAGCCTACCGTGGCCAGGCCACAGTTGCGACGGCCACGGCCAGATGGCCTAGTGTGAGTGTAACCTTGATTGCATTTGTATACTGTTTACCATTGGATGTTTATGTAATTTGGCTTAATTCATCCGCAGTAAAGCTGCATTTGACTATTCCAGGGTCGTTTTGTACAGGCTTTCAATTGACCATGTTGACTAGTGTGTGGGAATTTTTTATTTTTTTTTTCCTTTGCTTACAATCAAACGGTTGTGACCACTTATGCAACTGGGCTGTGAACCTTGCAATTCTAGTTGCATATTTGTACACGCAAGCTTGTCCATTTCTATCGCCATCACTAACACTAGCTTCAGCATTTCCTTGTAGGCCATTAGCTGACTTGTGTATTGGAGCGATGATTTGGGTATTTTAAGATGCTTGAAAACCTAAAATAAAGCAAAATGCGTGTCTGGTGTGCAAGAGCCAATTTGTTGGCTTGCAGTAGTCGAGGAGTTGCCGTAGGTCGTAAGCCATCTGGAGGTTGTGGCAATGGTGGCTTGTGGTAGATCTGCCATCCAAGAAAGGTTAATTCTTCTGAAGCATGATTAATAGTTTAGTAAATTGAATCTATTCATATAGAACTATAAAATCCAAGACTGCAGCCAGTAACTTGGATCACAATATGTGGAAAGTATTAGTCTTCATTTGTAACAGAATAATTAACATGACTAACTGGGTTTCTTCCATTTTCTAACTAGGGGGACTTGACTGGTGAGTCTACTGGATTAATCAGTAGCGGTACTTTGCCCAACAGATTTGATGGCATGACTACAGGGGGACAAAGACAATTATTCCCTGCCTATCAAAAGAGACTTCAAAAACATATCTGCTAGAACAGTTCCTATACTTTTTGTATAATTTGGTCATGCTGCAAATTTACTTTTTGTAGTTGCTCCATATTTAGTTCTTTGACAGCCTCACCTGCTAGAAAAGTCTATTCAAATCGGCTAAATATAATAAACTAAATTAATAGCCATGAAATGTTGTCACTTATACTAATGGCAAATACCCTCTTTCAGTTGGTGGTTCAACACTGATGTCTCTAAGCTTGAGGGAGAGCTCACAAGTAAATTACACGAATGTCCTGGAGCAATTGGAATACAGTTTTATTTAGTCTACCTGACCAGGGACATCTTTGAACTATAGGTCACCTAACCCAAACTTTTCACTCTTGTTAGGTTGTCCTTTTCTCTTGTTTTAACCCGAAAGGGCTGAAATATCAACATTTCAGGTATTCTGTTTGGATAATGTGCAAAACTTGTGGCTTCACTAATAAAAAAAATTAACAAATGTATTTTTCTTAATGTGGTTAAACTATTTAAAGATTTGTATGCAAAATAATTCTGCTCAATTTGTGGTCAACGAAAATATTTTTTTGATTTTTTTCATTTGATAAAACACAACTACGGGTTAAAGGTATTTGCTTTGGGCATCTTTTGATATTTTTAGAATCTAGCTCCATTGCCGTTAGAAATGGTGTCTCCCAGTACTGCAAAGTGCTTCCACAAGTTTAAAAAATGGGCAGAAAAGGAACTGCCAACTAAATCTATTTAACATGGGTAGAAGGTTTCCATGGAAGCTCTTGGCTGCTGGTTCCCAACACAGCTCCACTGTTAGCCTGTGACCTTGCGTTTAACTTTTTTTGACTTTTGGTGACTTTCAAAAAGAAATGAACTGGTTAATACAATAAACAAGACATTTCATGGTACCATTTTGAACCGTTTGTGGATATTGCATTAAATCCATATGCTTGAAACTTTTCAATAATGCATATCAACGAAACAATGGAATGAAATAAATGGTTCAAGCAATTTGTGGGACTTGGCTGCTTTTACATTATTACTCATTTTGGGGGTTATTTCAGTCTCTCCAACCTGCAGGTCGTGCGAAGAATCATGTGAATGGGAATATTCTATAAATGTCTATCATCTTTCGTCTCAACACTTCTGCTGCAGCCGCTCTTGAAGCGTATGAGTCCTTTGAGACCCCCTTTGATAAAAGGGGTTCTAAAATGTTGACCCTCAGTCACCTATTGCATCACTTCCTTTAGGGCTTCGGCCTCCTAATTGATCATTATAGTATAATTGAATGCCCTCTTTCATATACTGTATATGATACCTCCACCACTGGGACGTGGCAACAATTCTCCAAATCCATATGGGGGGGGGGGATGCTTGTGGACAGTAGGGGTGTATACTCGACATAAATAGGAAGCAAACTCATCTCACAAATGAGTAATGACATCTCACAAATATTTATTTAATAAATTGTTTCAATTTATAATAATCCAAAATCCAATGGCAAAACCCGTTGGCTTTTTGTCGAGGGAATCCAGGGCGATGCTCACTTCCGGGTTGGCCAAAATACGTCATCCCTCCACCACTCTACTGTACAAACACATGTTCAAGTTGAATGAGAATAATAATAATAATAATAATTCTGCCATAGTATTTATTTAAGGGGGGGGGGGGATACAAGTCTTTTGGCCATTTGTAGTGTTGATCAGCAGAGAAATAATTTGTCCGCAAAGACGGTGACGTCGCTTAGCAACGGTAGACGTCACCGGACTACTACCCATGCAAGTGAACGGAGCGTTCCACGGCATTGAGAAGACCCGTGTAATAAAGGCCTATAATATTTCTGTTTATGGCATAGATTTCTCCTCAGATTAGGCCAATAAACCAATGGTAAAATAAAAATAAAAATGCTCGATCAAAGGCCCGGCCTGGGAAATATCGGCCCGACCCGGCCCGCGTCGGGCTCGGGCTCGGGCAGAGAATCTAAACACTGACTGGAACTACTTGGCAGGTGTCTGTAGGGCTATATCAGGAGTTAATGCACGCACTGCAGCCAATCAGAATCAGAGTATTCCCCCAGACCGTGGTCTAAACAATATTATTCACGAGTTATAAACAACCCCTACACATCAATATTAATGATAACCCTGTGGAAATTGCCATAAGTGAGAGACACAATCTGGCACGTTGAGCACACAGTTGTAAACGAGTCACACAGGGTGTGACTCGTTTATTTAGTAAGAGAGAAACAGGAAATCAAAACGTGCTGAAGGTAAACAAGTCCCGCATGGGCTCTGACGTCATGAGACGCTCGTAATCCTTAAAAGGGACATCGATCCCTGAACCACCAAGACAGTAAACGACATGCCTAACACAATTGAAAGAACAACACATAACAAAATACTGTAGGTGAATTATGTTACACTCACTACAACCCATTAAATACGGTATGATTTCTAGATGTCATGGCAACGTTCGCTCGCGACACTGGACTTGCGATCGAGGCATCGACGCGGACGTTCATTCACATAGCCAAAAACAAGAGAATAGATGGCTAGATAAAATAAACATCAAGACATACAATTCTAAAAAGAACAGATGAAGCAGCTACCCTTTTTTCCTTCGCGGTTTGCCTACAGAGCAGCGCACCTGCATTTAATATAGGCCTATCCGTGTATTGTCACAATTTCTCAGTATCAAAGGTGAAAGTAGAAACGGGTGGCCAAAAGCTGTCATATTGTTAGTTATCACAGATATTTTTAAGTAGAAACGGGTGGCCAAAAGCTGTCATTTGTTAGTTATCACAGACAATTTTCAACAATGAATGATCTGTACGGAGCTCCATAAGGGACATTAGGGAGAACGCTCCCGGACAGAACCTTAGTTTGGAAGTCATGCTTAGTGACACGACAAATAGCCTACTTCCAATTGAAATACAAAATTTAGAAAATAGGCCTACGTATCCCTGATCACGTTTCAATAGATTAAATAACGTGACAGTGTCACGTATTTTCGTGCGACCATACCCGTACTTCCATCAGTATACTTAAAGGAAGTATACTATCCGCACTATCTACTACGTTCTTTTTTCAGATGTGAGTGCTGTTCCAAATCGAGTACTCCGTCCGTGGTGCACTAACCGGAAATTACGATCACGACTGCCGCCGTGGCTACTCCCCCGCAATAAACATCCCGCTTTGAACGGTGAACTCTTCACGCCTAGCAGCTATAAAAACTATAAAAACTACAAAATTACTATTAATGCAGGCTATGTGGAAAATGCGCCGACTTTGGCTCAGCCTGGCTCCGCCTCTTCCGCTACGTAGCTAAGATGGCTGCCGTTGAGTACGGGGAGTGTCCTTCGATCCACACTTCAGGATTAGCCCGTTAGCCCATCCGGGTCCTTGAAATATACTTCTTTTCGCCGGATCTTACTCAAATTTTGGCTAGTAAGTACGGACAGTACGGGTATTGGAACACGGCACAGGTTCGAGCGTGTGCCTGGGTTGAATTGCGTGTGTCTCACGCCGAATGCATGAGACATGAGAGCCTTGTACTTACGTGACACAAACCAGCACCGCAAACGCTCTCTCCCGCTTGAGATGACGTCTTTCTTTATAGGTTCATGGGTCTGATTCGCCGATTTCCCATGCTGAAATCCCCGAAGAGCATCTTCGACAATTTGGCTATAGATTGTCTCATTACACGCTAAATAATATGATTATAGCCTAATTATATATATATAGCCTATTCATATATATAGGCAATAGGCCTATATATAATTAGGCAATATATTTAAGCAATAGATCACGCCAGGCTGTGGCATGTGAAGTGATCTATTGCTTTTATACAAAGGTTACTGTTATGGCGAAACGAAAGTCATAGACACACTATGTTTAAAAAGAAACCAAGACTGTCAAAGTAGCCGTTTTATTAAAGAATACAAAAAAGAAGTCCCTCCTGGCTGCCGCTATGCATCGACGGTCGCTATGCAACACACTTTATCGTCCCTCAGAGAGAAGGCTCCGATAGAGCGGTTCGCCGGCAATTTATCCTATGGAGCAGTTCACTCGCCGTGTGCCTAAGCTTTCGTTAGTCCCTCCATCGCCTTGCTCACTCCCGGAGTAACAACATTTACACCCTCTCCATCATCCAACACATGTTTTACTTTGTAACTGTTTCTACTTCCAGGCGCGGAGTGATATGCAAACTTTCACAAAATGATCGGGCGTCATAGCAGTTATGTATACGCTCATTATACAACAGTTGGGAACCAATCAGATCGCTGGATTTAGGTCCCCCGTTGTATAAATATATATATACATCTAGCATTTGTGGTTTTGGCATAAACAAAACTAGGGTGCACTGTACTATTTGCGAACACCCTTTCTGAAGCCTCTCTCTCGCTCTCCCTCTCTCTCTCTCTGTCCCTCCCTCTCTCTCTTTCTATCTCTCTCGTTCCGTTTTGTGGAGCACGTTAATTGTCTTAGAACACTCCCATTCAGAATGCATTGGTTTACATTTCGTTCTGTGTAACACGCAAAAAGTCGGACTATCGTGCTCTGGAACACGCTTCAATAGATTAACGTTCGTGCGCAGGAGCACGCAATCGCGTGATACCGGGTTGAAGAGACACAGCTGACCAGGTTGCTATAATAGTATAACAGTGTGTGTGTACTGATGATGGAGCTACCTCCGTCTTTATTGATGATGTAGCTACCTCTGTCTTTATTGATAATGTAGCTACCTCTGTCTTTATTTTGCATGTCATTATTGATAATGTAGCTACCTCTGACTATATTGATAATATACATACCTCTGTCTTTATTTAGCATGTCTTTATTGATAATGTAGCTAACATTTGTCTATTATAGCAACCAGGTTGCTATAATAGTTATAATTATTATTATGTACAACAAATACCATTGAATAAGAGTTAAAAAGGCTTACTAAAGGAGACAAGACAATTTAAAATGTATTTGAACCTTCAAACAAAGTCGATTTTTAACGTTGACGAGTTTCATTTCCCTCCAAGCTTTGTGCTCAAAAGAGGATGTGGTTATCTTGGTCAGTGTGTGTGTGTGTGTGTGTGTGTGTGGTTGTCTTGGTCAGTGTGTGGTTGTCGTGGTCAGTGTGTGTATGTGGTTGTGTTGGTCAGTGTGTGTGTGTGTGCATGTGGTTGTCTTGGTGAGTTTGTGTGTATGTGGTTTTCTGGGTCAGTGTGTGTGTATGTAATTGTCTTGGTCAGTGTGTGTATGTGTTTGTCTTGGTGAGTTTGTTGTGTGTGTGGTTCTCTTGGTCAATTCCATATTAAGGTCTACCCACCTTCAAATAAATATCCATATGTATAAACTAAATAATGTAAGCATTTAATTTCTATTTATTTTTCTGCATAAAGCCGAACTCCAGGCTGCTGATTTGAAGCCCAGTGGAGTGAATGTGATCTGGAGGCAGCAGCCTTGGCATTCAGGGTAGTCCAGCGTTGGCCTTCAGTGAGGAAAGGATAGGCCAGGGTAGGTCAGGTAGACCAGGGTAGGTTAGGGCAGGTCAGAGCAGGTCAGGGTAGGTCAGCGAATGTCCTGCGCCCTGGCGGCCCGGTCTCCGCAGGTTCCTTGTCCTTGCCCATGTCTTCAAACATCAGAATCCTTTCAGAGAAACACAACACATGCCAGTGAAATTTGTTAGCCTTTTCATCCATGATGATGGCATGTGCAGCGGTAATCATGAATACAGAACAATGTTTCAAGTATGAACGTGTTTTATTTCTTTGTAGCGTCAACGTGTAAAGATTTACTAATATGTCAGGTCCTGATATATTTTGATCCTTATAATAGCTTGGGGGAGCTAGCATTTCCAGCGCAGAAATACCTCAGTGCACGTACGACAAAAAGAGAACCAGGATTCAGATTGAAGAAATGAGGAACTGTCCTTTTGACCCCACTCTGTTGGCTGTGGTTGCTTGTTGTTAGCGAGTGAATGCTGGTTAGAAGAATGTCTTTGCTATTATTTATTCTGCAGAGTAAATCGGAGCACCCGACAGAGGCCCAAATCGTACACATTATCACCCTACTACCCTGAGGCATTGATTTAGGGTCCTTGTTTTCTACTTACAGTTTCAGAATTGAGTTATTCTTGCCCAACATCATGTGGAGAAAGTCTCTGTAGGAGATGGTCTCCCCTGCAGACACCTGAGACAGAATCTTTTTCAGCTCCAAGTGGGTCTTGGCCTTGCCCAGTTTCTCCAACATTTGTTTAAGTCCCATGATGTCTGTCAAAAAGAGATTGTGTCGTTAATTGTAGTCGGTCAAAGATCCTTGATTCAAACGCTTGCAGTAATCCTTTTCTTTTTTACCTAAATCTCCGCTGATATCCAGATCAAATTCCATGAATTTAGCTGTAAAAAGAATGAATACAGGTTGTTAAAAAACAAATACACAACCTATTGTTTAAGAGAATTTCAATATCTTACTTTTAAACAATTCAAGCTTTGATGAAAGGTCTTCCACTTCTTCATATTGAGTGTCTGAGAGGAATTCCTGAAAGACGAATAAAAAGAGAACGGAATCTGATGTTAACTGATTCAGTGATGTTTAGAATCACTGAGAGAGATTGTGTTTAGAATCAGTATTGATGGTAGTAGCACTACTTTAAGTATTAGCATTGTGTAAAATAAGATATTTGGACCAACCTCATTGATTTTGTTGAGTCTTTCTTCCTGTGCAGACTTGAGGGCACCGAATTCTTTCCCTCCTGAAGCAAATAGGCAGAATCAACCAAACTGGAGCGGCCTTTTCGATTTTAACGCCATAAACCTAAACACGTCGGACCTATATCACCTAGTAGAGGCCATCCAGACTCACCTTGGATTCTTCTTGCCATTTCTCGGTGGCAGTGACTGAGGAGTACTGTCCACTGGGAGGAAGTGCAGCAGCACTTGTGGTGGTTGATGAGGAAGTGGATCTGTTGTCAACGTGCTCATTCCTAGTTTGGTTGTCCTGCCTATTCAGCACTGCCATAACGCAACTAACCAGAACTAACAGGTTAGCAAAAGCGCTTCCTTTTGGCCTTTTACCGCGGGTCATCTCCATGAAAAAACTCAACAATTCAGCAAAACTCAACCATTTACGAAAATGACCTGAATAGTGGTCGTTCATTCACCTCACTGCTGTACTCCCCACCCACAACAACTTTCAAGACGTTCTGCATCTTCAGAGTTCCTGTCTCCCTCTGTCTCCTCTCTCCTCCTCTGTGCCCCTCTGGTCCGTGCCCCTCTGGTCTGTCCCCCTCTGGTCTGTCCCCCTCTGGTCTGTCCCCCTCTGGTCCGTCCCCCTCTGCCCTGTCCCCCTCTGGTCCGTCCCCCTCTGGTCCGTCCCCCTCTGCCCTGTCCCCCTCTGGTCTGTCCCCCTCTGGTCCGTCCCCCTCTGGTCTGTCCCCCTGTGGTCTCTCCTCCTCTGGTCTGTCCCCCTCTGGTCCGTCCCCCTCTGGTCCGTCCCCCTCTGGTCTCTCCTCCTCTGGTCCGTCCCCCTCTGGTCTGTCCCCCTCTGGTCCGTCCCCCTCTGGTCCGTCCCCCTCTGGTCTGTCCCCCTCTGGTCCGTCCCCCTCTGGTCTGTCCCCCTCTGGTCCGTCCCCCTCTGGTCCGTCCCCCTCTGGTCTCTCCTCCTCTGGTCCGTCCCCCTCTGGTCCGTCCCCCTCTGGTCTGTCCCCCTCTGCCCTGTCCCCCTGTGCCCTGTCCTGCTCTGGTCCGTCCCCCTGTGCCCTGTCTTCTACCAAGTGGCCTGCCCTCTCACTGGTCCGGTGGGTTCCATGGGGGGTCAGGTCCTTCAGCGCCTCGGCGATGGATCCCAGATGGACCAGGAAGGCTGACTCAATCGCTGCCTTCAAATGAAGCCTTAACCTCCCCACCATGACTCCACTGAGGGCTTGATTGTACAGCGTTGGGAGTCTCTGAAAAACCCTTCATAAAATGAACATCTTATTAATTTAGCAGTGACACATATGTGAGACATTAAATATAGAAACAGGTAGTGGGAAACCAAAAAGCCTTTTTAGTAACACAGAGATGATTGAATACAGCTCAACACAAAACACAGCCAGAGCAGCAGGAAGTGAAAGTGAATTGGGACCTTCCACAACGGAGGCATGAGGGAAGCTCAGGAGGGGAGGAGCAGACAGCAGTAACCTGAAAGATGAGTCGTTTATAACGAATGTAAGATACATTCATTATATATAACCCTATCTGTCATATTCATATAGATATTCATCTGGATACAAGTTTTTCTTTCTACACCTTTTTTAATCAACACATCTTTCAACAGACACATCATTCACAGCTTTTGTCATTGCGGTAAATTACAAGCCATGTTTACAGTTAATTTAATTTTTGATAACATCACATCATCACCTTGTGGTGCAGTTGGGAATTGTGCGGATCCCTGACAAAGACAATATACGAAACAGCATTCAGTGTACACACAAGCTTTCAGGAGATCTTTTTTTTGCTTATTGATTCCTGTTTGGAAGGTAAATTCAAAGTTTACCAAACAATTGTTTAGTTTCCATAGACCCAATAGAATTTCCCTATAATCGCTTTATCAACAAATTTTATAGAATTAGTTCCTTAGCTTTGGATTCATCTACAGCTTGGAGCAGATCATAAAAAACATCGTCAGAGTTGGACTTTCCAGCGTTATATTGAACGTTATATCTTTCTTGATTTACATCCGGGATAACTTCATAAAACGGAGCCTGTGAAGAAGAAACAGGAGGATTCATCAAACTTAGAAACTGTTGAAGTCAGTCAAAAGGTGGAATAACATAAGTTGTTAGTCCACAATGAAAGCCATTTTCATTCCATGAAAATGGCTTAGAGAAACTTTATTATGCAATTTCATCAAGAAATCATAACACTGTTGTGTGTTAATATGGGAAAAATGACTGCTGTCATTATGATGCGGTAAGGTCACGACATAATAGAGATTAGTATGGTAACAGCCTAGTAGCCGGGCATTCCTACGATATATCGGGTTCTATTGTTGCTTTCCTACGATATATCGGCCTAGTAGTTGTGCATTCCTACGATATATCGGGTTCTATCGTTGCTTTCCTACGATATATCGGCCTATGGCTGTGCATTCATATGATATATCGGGTTACATTGTTGCATTCCTATAATGGGTTCTATTGTTCCAGTCTTACGACATATTGAGTTCTAGTGTTACGTTCCTACAATATATCGTCCCAGTAGCCGTGCATTCCTACGATATATCGTGTTCTAATGTTGCGGTTGTACACTGTACCGGCCTGGAGGCTGTGGATTGCCACGATGTACGAGGTAACTGCTCCTACTTACCGGTTCGGTTCCTACTGCTTCGCTCCCTAAAAAAACCCCAATAACAATCAGCCATTGATGTTACACGATTTTTAAATAACGATCATCGATCAGAAGCTGCTCTCACCTTTCTCGGTTTTCTTCTTGGAATGGAAGTAGAGTCCTCCTCCGACGGCCGCACACAGCAGGAGGTTGAGAGGCAGGGCCGCCCAGGCCGCCGCCGGCGACGCTGCTGCTGCTGAGACCACATCATCACTGTCAGGAACAACCATGGCTTCTACGTCCACAGCGTCCACAGCTCAGCGTCACAGACTTACTGTTGGTAGAGCGCCACGTCTCGGACGCCATCAGAACCTCGTCTTTATGCACAGAGCACACAGTGGGGGCGCCGGTGAGCTGCACCGCCTCAGTGAACAGCCGAGAGGTGATGGTGTTTTGGGTCATGTGGTTACGACCCCTCAGCCGGGAGGACCGGCTGGCCGTGGTCCACTCTAACGTCACGTCCTGATCACACTTCTCCAGGGCGCAGGTGAGCACACAGCTCAGGGTGAGGTTACTGCCCTCCTGCTCGGCAGAAACTGGAAAGACAAACACAACCAGAAGAGTCCACTGGGTGTTTCACATCCTGACGGGAAGCACCCCACACTGGGGAACGAGTCGTCGCCTGATGTTGAGTTCTTGATTTCTTTTTAGTTCATGTCTTATCTTGTGATCTCAACCAGTTTGTAAAGCTTACCGTGGAGTGTGTGCAGTCGGACTGTGGCTAAGACTTTAGTTTTGTCGCCATTAGGGGAGCACTGGTAATCCCCAGCCTGCCCCTGGCTTACAGCCAAAGAGAAGTCGGATTTATCAGATGTGACGGCTGGAAGGCTGACTCCATCAAGGGTGGGCTGGGGTCCCACCCACTGCACCAGACCGCCAGCGATGGATGAAGTATCACAAGAGAATGACACCGACTCACCCACCAGTGCAAATACTTCCTGTATACCATCTGGGTGAAAGGAGACAGCATGTGACAGAGCTCAAGCACTTGAAACGGAAATCATGGTGACACACTTCATGGTTAAACCTGCATTGGTCGTGCACTCAAGCAGCTAGTATTTGCTCATGGGCAAAGACAAGTACAAAGTGCAGATTCGAGTGCCAATGGATACCTGTGATGTTTAGCGTGTAGCCCAGGGAGGTTTTCACAGTGTCATTGTCTCTGAGTTGACAACTCCACGTTCTGCGATGGTCCATCGGTCTAGGCTTAAAGATTATTTTAGAGAAGCACTTTGAGGGCGACTTAAAGGAAAATCTCTCTTTGTTCAATGCTGTGTTGGCTTCACTCAGCCACTCTAGAAGGATTCCCTGGTGGGGACAAGACCGGACAAGTCCTTTGAAATCGTTGAGGTAACAATGAATCTCCATCATTTCACCTTTCTTCTCCGAAGTAACTGCACACATGACAAGAAAAGGGCAGATGTAAGGTCAGGTTTGAGTTTAGCTTCAGATCCCTGTGGGAGTGATTCAGTCGGTCAAGATGCTTACTGCTGAGGATCTCGAGTGACAGTGATGCGTTGAACCGCCCGTTACTGCACACATAGGTCCTCGCGCTGTCCTGTTCCAGGCGGTCAATGTGCAGAGAGCAGCCGGCCCCCAGCCTCACAGTGGGGGGCTCGTCGGCCGTGACCAAGCCCGCCCGGACCACCTCCGTGTAGAAACCCGGGAAAGAGTCGCTCACTTTCCAGTTGACCTCGGAGCAGGGTCCGACCAAGGGGATGGGACACGGCAGATCGACGCTGTCCCCCAGCACAGCGAAGACGGCTGAGAACAAAACGCAATTCAAAAACTGATTTGCTGGATGAGCGAAATGGCAGGAAACAACATATTACAGAGTCCTCGACTATCATCATACAAGTAAGCCTCAGTACTATTAAATCATACAAAAAAGATGGGTTTCGGATATTTACGCCTTCTGGATCCTCCCTGCGGTGAGACGAGCAGTTTGAAAACTATTTCCCGGTAGCGGTTAGCATTAGCGGGCAGTTGTAAATCCCCAGGTGTCCCGATTGGCTCCAAAGGTAAACTTATAGAGCTAGCTTATGATGTTTGTTTGCAATATTTTGTTCCCCGAATTCTTCAGGTCGGATTTTTATTTTGCCGTCAACCTCAGTCCAGTTCAGTTCAGTTTAACTTTATTGTCCCAAAAGGGAAACTTGTCTTGCAGTCAGGTACACATAAAAAACACAATATACACAAGGGCACACGACAAAGAGATAGACACAGGCTAATAAACGGTCATACTTATCTAGTCATCAGATTCAAATACATTTACAGGTACGTGCAAGGAATTGTGCAAATTGAGCAAACGTTTTGCACTAGGAATAAAAGAGTTCTTTGTCTTATTGGACCTAGAAAGAGGGACTCTTAGTATTCGGCCTGAGCGAAGGGCCTCGAATGAACAATGAAGGGGTAGATTTTTACAGTCCAATATAGACAATGCTTTCTGAGTAACCTGTGTCTTATAAATGTTCATTGAGGATACATGTGTACAGCCAATCAACTTCCCAGCCACCTTCACAATATGGCTGAGGTTGTTTTTGTCCCTAAGGCTGATGCCCCCATACCAGGCAATAAAAGAAAAAGTGAGAACAGATTCAATAAAAGCATCATAACCTTATCGACATTGAAAAAGTTAAGCTTCTGAAGGAAGTACAATCATTGTTACCCCTTCTTGCAAATAGAATCAGTATTAACGTCAAATTTGAGTTTATTATCTATCATTGTTCCCAGATATTTATACTGGTCAACCATCTCTATGCAGTTTCTATTTATGTTAGTAGGTGGAGGAGAACAAGATTGGTTTCTCCTTAAATCAATGGCCATATTTTTGGTTAAGCTGAAGAAAAGACTTGTCACACCAACTGACAAACTCATCAACCACTGGCCCATGCTGAGATTCATGTTTATGCAGTTAACTAACAATAACTGTGTCAGTAACAAATTTCGGGATGTGTCTATTAATATGTTGACTTCTACAGTCATTAGTGTAGAGGATATCCAGTAGAGGGGTAAGTACACAACCCTGGGGAGAGGCAGTGGAAGAGACACGCCTTTCCGAAAGACAACCATTTACCTTTACTCTTTGTCTTCTGTTAGTTAAGAAATCCATGATCCATTTCAGGAGATGACTCTAAAGATTAAATTCGGATAGTAGTTTACTGACTAAAACATGTCGCTGGAGAGTATTAAAAGCAGAAGAAAAATCTAAAAACAAAAGCCTGGCGTGTGTGCCAGGACCATCTAGATGGCTGTACAGGAGATTTACTAGTGTAATCTGGGCATCCTCCACCCCTCTTCTAGCCCTGTGTGCAAATTGCCCGGGGTCCAGGGACTCACCCACCCTTAACAACAAAAGACACTTCACAATCTTTTCAAATGACTTCATGACCAGTGAGGTCAGTGCCACTGATCTGAAGTCATTTAAACCCTTTTTAGTGTTGCCCTTTGCCACTGGAACAATAATGGACTCCTTCGATGCCTTTGGGACCCTTCTCTGTTCAAAGGACATCTCAAAAATATCAGTGAACACCCCACAGAGCTGTGCTGAACAGCACTTTAACAGTCTCCCATGACCATATGGACCCAGACTTTTATTGACCTTATTTCTCTTAAATACTGACCTAACATCTTCTTGTGTAATTGAGAATGGTGTGGACTTTACCAGAGCTTGCTCCTCAGTTAATTTCTTATGTTCATCTGAAAAGTCATGAATATCAAAACGTGAACCTGTACGTGAACCTGTATCGTAGTGCACCGCCAGGCGTAAGAAAAAACGGTTATTCATAACTAGATTGTTGTAGTAACTGCTTTTAAAATAAGCTGAATTCTAGTTTCTGGGTGAGTTTATTACCATAGTTCATTCTAGATTAATAGTCGAATGTTTGCATTATCTGGAAGCTGAATTACATTGTGTAGGCCTATAGACATTGTGGAGAAATTGGCCGCTGGGTATTAACGCTCACAGATCACAACCAAACGATAAAAGTCCCCCCGTCCTTCACCTCAGGAAAGAGTAAGTTGGACGCACGGAGAAGAGCCGTCATCGAGAACCAAACCTTTAGGTAGTAAGTTCAGTCAAAATGCTTCCTCTTTGTCTGAACTAATTAAATGTACGCATACATGTATTATTATTAATCATTACAGAACGAAATGAATGCATAATACATATTTTATTCTTAATACATTTAAATATAATCAACACATTATTTGCTACATTGGTATTGTTTGCTGTTACCAGTTTGAAGTCCGTAAGTCATCCGGATAAAAGTATAAAGTCCTAGAAGTGGTAAGGAACACATCTTTCTTCTTTCAATCGTGTAGTAGTCTTCGTGGTTCATCACTCATCCAACTGCTGTGTTCAGGAAGTGAAGGCGTTCAGTTTTGTCAAAGGGGCAACCACATTACAACATACACGTTTTTCTGATTGCAAAACAAGTTTTCCATGCCAGCCTTCACCTCTTAATGTGGTGAGGAGGGTTTCAAATCATTGTGTTATAGCGAATGACCGAGAAACCATACTCAAATCATATGGAGGCAAATGTTATCTCACATAAAGTAAAGTAGTAGTAAGTAAATCCATCTTTTGTCAGAACTTTTCCACCGTTTTATTTTCCTTCACAGAGGGGCGACATTGGGAAGTGAGAAATCAGCTGCACACTCTGCACACTCTGTTGAACACACTCTGTTTGCACTCTGTGAAATGGAGACATATTTGAATATCATGTTTTGGAAATAACGCTTCTAAATTTGCGTTGGATTATAGATTAATGCATGAGTAAACTCAATACGCACATAGGCCTATTTCCACACCTAAGAAACAAATTCCTGATCTAGAATGTTGATAGCTTACAAACAATAACCAATACTTTTTTCTAGTAGTTCTTAAAGAATCTTATTAAACGATGGTAAGCTGTAACCATCTGTGCTAGCATGCTGGCTATCTCCGTGGTTTGCTCTCCATGATGTCTTTGACCCAGGAGATCAAGAGGTAGTCCTACCCCTGGACCCACACGAGGTCCCACTCCTCCATCTTACAATCCTTCACCCCAACACAAATGGTTCTCCAAGGAAATTCAAAATAATAATCGATACTAATATCAACAACTTATGTTCAGGGAAGCACAGCTTTTTGTTTCATTTCCACTAACAGGGTGAATGTTCGGGTGGTTTCCCTTTTTAAGGTCTGCTTCACTCATGATGTTATCATTCGTTGTTTTATCATTCGAGCGTAGCCGCTCAACATAGCGGCTACGCTCGAATGATAAAAAAACGAATGATAACATCATGAGAGTGATAACGTCATGAGTGAGAGATTCCTACGGATTCCTACCCACGGGGAGATCCCTACGGGCCCTAGGGTTAGACGTAACAACCTTCACAGCCAGGATCAAGACCATGAAGCCTCATTATAGCGCAGTGTCGCCGCTCTGCTGGTTAGGGGGTCCCACGGCGAGGTCCGTCTCCAGGGGGCGGGGCACCGCGATGACCTTGTAGGACTTGACCTTCAGCACCACGCTGGCTTCCCCCTCCAGGTCCGGTAGACCCGCCCCCTCTCCCCCGGGGAGGAACAGGAAGTCCCGCAGCAGGTAGGCGGTGAACAGGAAGAGCTCCGTCCTGGCGACCGTCTCGCCCAGACACAGACGGGCCCCGCCCCCGAAGGCCAGCAGGTCGCGGGCGCGGCCGCCGCCCCCCTCCAGGAAGCGCTCTGACGGAGGCAACGGGTCAAAGGTCAACTCTGCTGAGCCAGCAGGGAGTGGGTGTAGGCCTACCTGGTCTGAGAGGGTAGGTGAGTGTAGGCCTACCTGGTCTGAGTGTAGGCCTATCTGGTCTGAGAGGGTAGGTGAGTGTAGGCCTACCTGGTCTGAGTGTAGGCCTACCTGGTCTGAGAGGGTAGGTGAGTGTAGGCCTACCTGGTCTGAGAGGGTAGGTGAGTGTAGGCCTACCTGCTCTGAGTGGGTAGGTGGTCTAGGCCTACCTGGTCTGAGTGTAGGCCTAGCTTGTCTGAGGTGGTAGGTGAGTGTAGGCCTACCTGGTCTGAGAGGGTAGGTGAGTGTAGGCCTAGCTTGTCTGAGGTGGTAGGTGGTCTAGGCCTACCTGGTCTGAGTGTAGGCCTAGCTTGTCTGAGGTGGTAGGTGAGTGTAGGCCTACCTGGTCTGAAGCTGTTGGGCTCGCTCCACACAGAAGGGTCGTGGTGAGCTCCGAACAGGTTGGGAATGATCACTGTGTCCTTAGGGATGAAGTACCCTGCAATACTGAACACAGTACAGATACGTTACGTAACCTCAGTAGTCTACTGAACACAGTACAGATACGTTCCGTGACGTCAGTAGCCTACTGAACACAGTACAGATACGTTACATGACGTCAGTAGCCTACTGAACACAGTACAGATACGTTACATGACGTCAGTAGCCTACTGAACACAGTACAGATACGTTCCGTGACGTCAGTAGCCTACTGAACACAGTACAGATACGTTCCGTGACGTCAGTAGCCTACTGAACACAGTACAGATACGTTCCGTGACGTCAGTAGCCTACTGAAGACAGTACAGATACGTAACGTGACGTCAGTAGCCTACTGAACACAGTACAGATACGTTACATGACGTCAGTAGCCTACTGAACACAGTACAGATACGTTACGTGACGTCAGTAGCCTACTGAACACAGTACAGATACGTTACATGACGTCACCTGTGATACTGAACACAGTAGCAACACTGAGTCCAGGTGCCCTTGTGTGTGTGTGTGTGCTCTGAGTCAAGGTGTGTGTGTGTGTGTGTGTGTGCGTGCGTGCGTGCATGTGTGTGTGCGTGTGCGTGTGTGTGTGCGTGTGTGTGTGTCGAGGTGCCCTTGTTTGTATGCGTGCTCTGAGTCCAGGTGTGTGTGTGTGTGTGCTCTGAGTCCAGGTGCGTGTGCGTGTGTGTCTGTGTGTGCGTGTGCGTGTGCGTGTGTCCGGGGGCCCGGTCTCCACCTGCTGTCCCTGAGGGCGCGGTGGGGGACGGCGAGGGGGGCCACGGGGCGGAGCCTCAGCACCTCGCTGATCACCGCCCCCAGCACCGGGAGGCGGGGCCTGTCGCTGTACTGGGGGTACCGCCCCTCCAGCACCCCACACATCTCCTCATACACCTGTGTCTGCACCTGGGGGGGCGGGGGCAGATAGGGGGCGGGGGCAGGGAGGGGGGCAGGGAGGGGGGGGGGGGGGTCCGGGGTACCAGGTACAGCAGCATCAATGCAGAGCAGTGAGTTTGACATTGGGGTTGGGTTTAAGGGGTAGAGTAAACCCTCTACCCCCTAACCCTAACCCTAAACCAAACCCTACAATTAAAAAACAATTCCCTAATAGGTAGCCCTGACTCTGAAACCAAAGCCTAGATCAAATCCTCACCCTACCACTGAGCTAGCGTACCCCCTACAACTGAGCTAGCGTACACCCTAACCCTGAGCTAGCGTACCCCACTAACCCAGAGCTAGCGTACCCCCTAATCCTGAGCTAGCGTACCCCCTAACCCTGAGCTAGCATACCCCCTAACCCTGAGCTAGCATACCCCCTTACCCCTGAGCTAGCGTACCCCCCTACCACTGAGCTAGCGTACCCTCCTACCCCTGAGCTAGCGTAACCCCTACCCCTGAGCTAGCGTACCCCCCTTCCCCTGAGCTAGCGTAACCCCTACCACTGAGCTAGCGTACCCCCTTACCCCTGAGCTAGCGTACCCCCCTACCACTGAGCTAGCGTACCCCCTTACCCCTGAGCTAGCGTACCCCCCTACCCCTGAGCTAGCGTACCCCCCTACCCCTGAGCTAGCGTACCCCCCTACCCCTGAGCTAGCGTAACCCCTACCCCTGAGCTAGCGTACCCCCCTTCCCCTGAGCTAGCGTAACCCCTACGACTGAGCTAGCGTACCCCCCTACCCCTGACCTACCTGTGGCCGGTGCAGCAGGAAGGCCAGGGTCCAGCTGAGCCAGGCGGCGGTGGTCTCCGTGCCCCCGATCAGCAGGTCCACCGTGGCCATGTGGAGGTGGGTGTCCGTCAGCCGCTGCAGACGGACACATGGACACAATCACACTGCACTGCTGGGGATGTAGGGTGAGTAGGCCTACTGACCAGGTCGTCACAGTGCTCTGTTGTAGAGTAGGCTACTACTCTTTGTAGAGTTGTAGCTACTAGGGCTCTTTGTTGACTAGGTCTGCTTAGGGTGGTTACTCGGGCTCAATGTTCAGTAGGCCTACTTAAGGGGTAGTAACAGGGCTCTTTGTAGGGTAGGCCGACTTGAGGGTAAGTTATTGTTGCTCTATGTTGTGTAGGCTTACTTAAGGAGTAGCTACTGGGGCTCAATGTTTGGTAGGCCTATTAATGGGTAGTTACTGGGATTCTACATACAGTAGGCTTACTTAACGGGTAGTTACTGGGGCTCATGTGGAGTAGGCCTGACTTAAGGGGCAGTTTCTGGTGCTTCTTGTTCACTAGGTCTGCTTAAGGGGTTGTTGTTACTTCATGTTGAGTAGGCCTACTTAACAGGTAGAAACTAGTGCTTTAGATTTAGTAGGCCTTTACTTAAGTGGGCGTTACTGGAGTTCTATGTTCAATAGGCATAATTAAGGGATAGTAACTGTTGCTTAATGTTGAGTAGGCTTACCTACCACACCGTCTTCAGATCCAATACTTTGTTCGATGCCTTTGAGCAGAGAGCTGGTGATGCTGTCCTCTGATTGGTTGTCTCGCAGCTATAAAGTCAGCAACATAAACAGATGTTATTGTTATGTTGGGAGTTTAATGTTAAATGATAGTGGAGACAACATGTCAACTTACTTTGTATTCCTTGATGTGTCTTCCTATGATGTCATCTCTCCTCGCCACCTCTTTCAGAAGACGGGAGAATGGACGATTTGGCAATTTCTTGGGGAAACCACAAATGTGTTTGATTATGTAAATTCGAGAATATTTATCAGTTAATTGCGTGTATTATGGCTGATTATGGGTACTGACTCTGAGTATTACGGCTTGTGAGTCTAAGCGTTCTAGATACTGACTCTGAGTATTATGGGTACTGACTCTGAGCATTATGGGTACTGACTCTGAGTATTACGGCTTGTGAGTCTAAGCGTTCTGGGTACTGACTCTGAGCAGGGGGAAGGAGTCCAGAGCTGATATCCACGGGGATCCCCAGAGAGACACGATGTTGTTGAGGCAGCTGTGCAGTTGTTGCAGTTCCTCAGACTCCTTCCCATACTGGAGACACAAAGAGACCACATTTAATACACACAACACTGATATCGATAATAGAAACTAACCTAAATACATGAAGTACGAAACTACACAAACTATAAAATCCAAATGCTGCTATCAACAAAGAAACTGAAAGTTGATCAAAATATAAAATGACATGAACAAAAAAACCTGTTCGACTCGTGTTTGTTTAATGATGATTTGGTGCTTACTTCTTTTTCAAACGTCAGCGTTGTGATGACGTTACTGGCTGCCACGGTGAAATCCTCTGCGAGATCGACCGCACGGCCGTTGTACCCAATCAGAACCTGAACAGAAGAATGAAGCACAGCTCAAATAAATACTGATCATTTGTGCATTGTTATATATCAGCGTCTGTTAATCACAGACTGTGCGGTAAATAATCACTGCCTTCACGTTTATTCAACCAAAACCCTTGGTAGACCTGTAGACCGGTCTGAGGACCTCAGTCTCTGTAGACCGGTCTGAGGACAGCAGTCTCTGTAGACCGGTCTGAGGACAGCAGTCAGTAGACCGGTCTGAGGACCTCAGTCCATGAGGACCGGTCTGAGGACAGCAGTCAGTAGACCGGTCTGAGGACCTCAGTCCCTGAAGACCGGTCTGAGGACAGCAGTCTGTAGACCGGTCTGAGGACCTCAGTCCCTGAAGACCGGTCTGAGGACAGCAGTCTGTAGACCGGTCTGAGGACCTCAGTCTCGGCAGACCGGTCTGAGGACAGCAGTCTGTAGACCGGTCTGAGGACCTCAGTCTCGGCAGACCGGTCTGAGGACAGCAGTCAGTAGACCGGTCTGAGGACCTCAGTCTCTGCAGACCGGTCTGAGGACAGCAGTCAGTAGACCGGTCTGAGGACCTCAGTCTCTGCAGACCCGTCTGAGGACAGCAGTCTCTGTAGACCGGTCTGAGGACCTCAGTCTCTGTAGACCGGTCTGAGGACCTCAGTCTCTGGAGACCGGTCTGAGGACAGACGTCTGTAGACCGATGTACCTCTCTGACCTCTGTGTGTCTGTATGTGTCTGTGTGTCTCTGGTTGTGTGTCTGTTTGTGTCTGTGTGCGTCTGTGTGTGTCTGTGTGTGTCCGTGTGTGTTTGTGTGTGTCTGTGTGTCTCTGGTTGTGTGTCTGTGTGTGTCTGTGTGCATCTGTGTGTGTTGTGTGTACCTCTCTGAGGGCCAGGGCCTGTCTCTGCACCAGGGCCTGCAGGCTACTGTGTGTGTGTGTGTGTGTCTGTGTGTGTCTGTGTGTGTCTGTGTGTGTGTGTCTGTGTGTGTCTGTGTGCGTCTGTGTGTGTCTGTGTGCGTCTGTGTGTGTGTGTGTGTCTGTGTGTGTGTGTGTGTCTGTGTGTGTCTGTGTGTGTCTGTGTGTGTCTGTGTGCGTCTGGTTGTGCGTTGTGTGTACCTCTCTGAGGGCCAGGGCCTGTCTCCGCACCAGGGCCTGCAGGCTGCTGTGTGAGTAGCGCTGCAGGGTCTGGTGCACCAGGCGGCGCTGAACCCTCCACTCCTCGCTGTAGTCGCCCAGCGAGATGGAGCGCCCCCCCCCGGAGACCAGGGAGCCTGCAGGGGGCCATCACAGGCTCTTTAATGTATAGCTCTATATGATATATCTATATCTATATCTATAGAGATATAGATATAGATAGATATATAGAGAGATATATATTCAAAAAGTGTGTTTGTTAAGTTAGTTTGTTAAGTACGTGCATTCAGTATATTCATTAAGTATATTCATTAAGTATATTCATTAATTACATTCATTAAGTACATTCATTAAGTATATTCATTAATTATATTCATTAAGTACACTCATTTAGTATATTCATTAAGTATCTTCATTAAGAATATCATTACTAATATCCATAAAGTGTATTAGAATGCATATTTGTGAGTTTTGGAAAAAGCTATTTGTATCCCACTACATATGCATGTCCTTCTCCTTCTCCTTCAGCCCGTCTCTTTATGTTAGTCTGGCTGAACGGAAGTAGACAGCGTCTATTGCCTAGCGTCGGATTTGGCCGCGACTCCTCCCCTTCCGGTTGCTGGCGTTCCCGTATTGTGCTCCCCCTCAAACTTGGAAACTAGGCAGTATGGCGAGTTTTGAAGAGGACTTTGACGGCGCTGTAAAGTTGGCATGTTTTGCTCTTTCCGTCGAAAATTGCAAAGAACTGCAAAAGATTTGCTTGCAGCATTGGCTGAGGAAGAAAGATGTTCTATTTTGCATGGACACCGCTGCTGCTTCCCGGGCTTAGCCCCGCCCTAGACGATTGTGATTGGTTTAAAGAAATAAAAACAGGCCCGCCCAGTTTCCCCACGGATAGACGGCTCGAGGTAGCATGGCTCCAGACCATTCTACTTGCTGTAGTTTGGTCTGGCTTTGCGAGACTACTTTATGTTGACCCCCATCTGTCCAGCGCCTTCTGGTCACCTGTGTATGAAGTGGGTTAGGGTTAGGGTTAGGGTTACCCTCTGTCCAGCGCCTCCTGGTCACCTGTGTATGAAGTGGGTTAGGGTTAGGGTTAGGGTTAGGGTTACCCTCTGTCCAACGCCTCCTGCTCACCTGTGTATGAGATGGGCCGGCCAGCGAAGTCGGACCATTTCCTAACCAGCGCCTCCTTGATGACGTCGCTGCTGTTCAGAACCACCAGCGCTGCAAAACACACACACACACACACACACACACACACACACACACACACACACACACACACACACACACACACACACACACACATAGACAGTATAGACAGTAGAATCCACAAACACCAGACGCCCCATCAACCAAACCCCCCCCAGCCCCCCAGCCCCCCAACCGCCCGCCCCCCCCCCCCAGCCCCCCAGCCCCCCCCCCAGCGCCGGTCCTCACTGGAGCTGCCGCAGGTCAGGGTGTAGACGGGGCCGTACCTCCGGGCCAGCCGCGTCAGGTGGGAGGGCAGATGGTCCTGGCCCAGATCCAGCAGGTTCCCCAGGAAGGGGAGACCACGGGGCCCGGGAGGGAGGCCCTTGTGGAGGACTAGAGGAGGAGGGGGGGGGGGGGGGAGGAGGAGGAGAGGGAGGGGGAGGAGGAGGAGCAGGGGGGAGGAGGAGGAGGAGAGGGAGGAGGAGGAGGAGGGGGGAGGAGCAGGGGGGAGGAGGAGGATGGGGAGTGGGAGGAGGAGGAGGAGGAGGGGGAGGAGGGGGAGGAGGAGGAGGTGGAGGGGGAGGAGGAGGAGGAGGAGGGGGAGGAGGAGGAGGAGGAGGGGGAGAGGGAGGGGGAGGAGGAGGAGGAGGAGGGGGGAGGAGGAGGGGGGAGGAGCAGGGGGGAGGAGGAGGAGGAGGAGGGGGAGGAGGAGGAGGAGGAGGAGGAGGAGGGGGAGGAGGAGGATGGGGAGGAGGAGGAGGAGGAGTCACTGGGTTGCTGACATCGTCACTGTGAAACCCGTCTGCTGTTATATAATAATTATACATTAGACTTATATCGAGCTTTTTTCTTGTATATTCAAAGACGCTTTACCGAACACACTATAACATAGTCTAATAAGAACTTATCTAAGTAAAAAGATGTAAATATCTTGAATATCTTAAATATATCTTAAAGCTTACATCATGAAAGAAGTTCGCAAACTCCCTGTTTCAATTTAAATCAATATACAAATCGACATCAAACTTTAAAAAATACTTTAACATACAAGAAACATAATCCATATCATAAATACAATACACGTCACAAACACACTATGGTATGATATATATACAACACGCGACTATGGTATGATATATATACAACACGCGACTATGGTATGATATAGATACAACACGCGACTATGGTATGATATATATACAACACGTGACTATGGTATGATATATATACAACACGCGACTATGGTATGATATAGATACAACACGCGACTATGGTATGATATATATACAACACGCGACTATGGTATGATATATATACAACACGCGACTATGGTATGATATAGATACAACTCGCGACTATGGTATGATATAGATACAACACGCGACTATGGTATGATATATATACAACACGCGACTATGGTATGATATAGATACAACACGCGACTATGGTATGATATAGATACAACACGCGACTATGGTATGATATAGATACAACACGCGACTATGGTATGATATAGATACAACATGCGACTATGGTATGATATAGATACAACACGCGACTATGGTATGATATAGATACAACACGCGACTATGGTATGATATAGATACAACACGCGACTATGGTATGATATAGATACAACACGCGACTATGGTATGATATAGATACAACACCCGTACAGTGCCCTCCACCTGGTCCCCCCGCTGAGGCAGAGGACAACGGCGTCCTAGAGGTCCCCCACAGCCACAGCGCCACGGCCAGGGCCAGCAGCGCCATGCTGGCCAGCAGCAGCCACGAGTCCTGGGTCATGATGGGGCGTCGGGCAGACCTGGGTCCGGCCCGACGCCTCCTCTTATAGCCCGCCTCCCTCCGGCCAGGCCCAGGCCGCGGCCCTCAAGGACGCCACAATATTGTGTCGGCCTGATAAGAGAGGGGCCCGGAGAGACGAGGATACCAGGCCAAGGACGATCACATGGCTGGCGTTTATTTTGGAATCGGGTGTAGATAAAAAAACACACAATATAACATCATGATGAACTCATTTCATTTGGTAGAATTCCATGAGGTAATTATTGCAAAAAAGTAGTTTATTGGTATTTTATTGTTGTTTATATTTGATTTACTCTTTATTTAAATTTTAGATAGTACGTTGATGTACCTCATTTGGACCTTTTGAAGGTCATTAAAACACCAGAGTTGATGAATGACTTGAGACTGTGTTTGCAAGAGAACCAACGAGAACACACAACAAGGAGACGAGAAGCCCTGACGCCCAGAAACTCTTGTTTTTATTCATCACAATCTGCGATCCAGAGGACAAAAGGAACTGCATCACAATGGGGTTGGGTGCTCATGGAAACACTTTCTACAACAAAGTCACAAAGTATGTGTGGAGTTCGAGCCGGAACGAAACAGACAAAACACAGAGTGAAACATAAAATCAATAATAAAAAAAAAGACGTTTATCTTTTCTGTTTTGTAAAAAAAATAGTAACTGATGTTGACACAGCAAAAAGAAAGCAAAACAAACTTGGCATGCAGCTGTCAAAATACTGTTTAATATGCAGAAGGCGGACCTTAACCGTGTGTATAATGAGGGGAGGCGGAGCCTAACCATGTGTATTACGAGGGGAGGCGGAGCCTATCCATGTGTGAGGGAAAGAGGCCGAGCTTAACCATGTGTATTATGAGGGGAATAGGCGGAGCTTCACCAAATGTATTATGTGGGGAGGCGTGGCTTAATTGTGTGTATTATGAGGGGGAGAGGCGGAGCTTAACCATGTGAATTATGAGGGGAGGCGGACCTTAACCGCTAGTATCAGACGGCCTCAGCCTTGGGCAGTGGAGGGGGAGAAGGCGGCCGGTCGGATCTTCATCTCAGTGGAAGGTAGAGAAGAGTCTTTACCCTTCCAGTCGATCCACACCACGCCCTGACGGGAAGGAGAGACACAGAAGACGTCAGAAACTCCTAACGCTAACCCCTTCCTTAACCCTATCCCTGCTTGAACCCGACCAGACTCCACCCCCATCCTCTCTCCGTCTCTGCCCGGTTAGTTCCAGCCCCCCCCCCCCCCCCGTTGGTGGACGAGGTGTACCTGGTTGTTGGAGCTGACGCCGTAGAGCCCGTTCAGGTTGGTCTTGTAGCAGTTCTTGTACCACCACCCCCCCATGTAGGCCCGGGCGCAGTGGATCCCCAGGGGGTCGGGGTCCCGGTCGTTGGTGGAGAACGGCCGGCCGTTGTGGTACTTCATGGAGTCCCCTGGGGACGGAGAGGGTTCAGCGAGACGGCAGTGAGGGAGTGAGGCCTCGGGTATTCTACACATCTCCTCCTGGTGCCCACGGACTAGCTCTAAACATCTGCTCAAGAGTAGCTTACCCTCAAAAATAGCAGTTAGCATCATGTAGCATCATATTATCCTAGCTATCTCTGTTGTATACGGGGAATGACCAGGCAAACAAATCTGTATCAGTTCATCTAGATCCTGCATAGCTCCCCCCTTACCCTCCCCGCCCTCTTAGGCACTCCTGGCACTTAAAGATAGTTCTCAGCATCGTGTGCATCTTATCCCTGCTTTCTCGGTTGTATACGGGGAATGGGTTAACCTAGTGATGGTTAGTGCTTGGTACTTGGTTCTATGAACATCCTTACTGTACCCACAGAGATATATATATTTTTCTCTTTCTTCTGACGAATCTACTTAGGCCTAAAACATTTTTTTGTTTGGTTCCGGTTTCCGACCGACCCTGTCAATTTATGTGCGACCCAAATTATTTTATGAGCTTTATAAAAAAAAAAAAATATATATATATATATATATATTCTTTTTTTTTTTTTAGGCAAACTATAATTACGTTTTGGTACAGCACCTCTTCATTCTGTACAAAGATCAGCAAATTTTCTTGTTTTTAAATGAAAACAACCTACCTGTCATTCGCTGCCGCTGGAAAAAATAAAATAAATAAATAAAATAAATTCCCTACCTACCCATGACCTCAACTGACAACCAACAGGAACCAAAGTTTTTTTTTTTAGGCGTTATTTTAATTCTCTTTGGGTGAAAGCGTCTGCCGAAGGCCCCTGGAGGTGAGTGTGGACGAGCAGCTGTTTCCCAGCAGTGACCCAGATGTTTGTCGTCCCCACCTGCGGTGCCGGTGAACCCCGACAGCTGGAGGCTGTAATGGTTCTCCTCCGAGGCCACGCTGAAGGTGGAGTAGTGGGCGTAGGCCGTCTCGTTCTCCGCCCGCAGCTCCACCCTCATGGCCATGGGGCCCGCCTGGGTCAGGTGGTGCAGGAGCTCGTTACCTGGTGGAGGCAATGCCGCGTGGATCAAAGGTGGAGCAGAGGGAGTCACTAACAGTGTACTGTGGAGACACTGAAGGGTGGAGTAACTAACAGTGTAATGTGGAGACACTGAAGGGTGGAGTCACTAACAGTGTAATGTGGAGACACTGAAGGGTGGAGTCACTAACAGTGTACTGTGGAGACACTGAAGGGTGGAGTCACTAACAGTGTAATGTGGAGACACTGAAGGGTGGAGACACTAACAGTGTAATGTGGAGACACTGAAGGGTGGAGTCACTAACAGTGTAATGTGGAGACACTAAAGGGTGGAGTCACTAACAGTGTAACGACCATACGGGTGGAGTAACTGACAGTGTAACGACCATACGGGTGGAGTAACTAACAGTGTAACGACCATACGGTTGGAGTAACTGACAGTGTAACGACCATACGGGTGGAGTAGCTAACAGTGTAACGACCATACGGTTGGAGTAACTGACAGTGTTACGACCATACGGGTGGAGTAACTTACAGTGTAACGACCATACGGGTGGAGTAACTAACATTGTGACGACCATACGGGTGGAGTAACTAACATTTTGACGACCATATGGTTGGAGTAACTGACAGTGTAACGACCATACGGGTGGAGTAACTTACAGTGTAACGACCATACGGGTGGAGTAACTAACATTTTGACGACCATACGGGTGGAGTAACTAACATTGTGACGACCATACGGGTGGAGTAACTAACATTGTGACGACCATACGGGTGTAGCTCTAGACGTACCGATCCAGAACTCCTGGCTGACGTTCCCAAAGCCCACTCTGTACTCGCTCCAGCTCCTGTAGAAGTCAGTGTTCCCGTTCATCCTCCGCTGGAACACCTGGGAGACAGACGAACAGGGGGGGAGGAGGGGGGGGGGACCAGAAAGGGGAGGACAGGAGGGGGGGATAACGTGAGGACCAGAGGGGGAGGGGGTGAGGATAGACAGGGGGTGAGGAGGGGGGTGAGGACCAGAGGGGGAGGGGGGTGAGGACCAGAGGGGGAGGGGGGGAGGGGGGGGAGGACAGACAGGGGGTGAGGAGGGGGTGAGGAGAGACCAGAGGGGGAGGGGGTGAGGACAGACAGGGGGGGAGGAGGGGGGTGAGGAGAGACCAGAGGGGGGGGGAGGACAGACAGGGGGTGAGGAGGGGGTGAGGAGAGACCAGAGGGGGAGGGGGATGAGGAGAGACCAGAGGGGGAGGGGGTGAGGATAGACAGGGGGTGAGGAGGGGGGTGAGGAGAGACCAGAGGGGGAGGGGGGAGAGGAGGGGGGCAGATGGGGAGGGGGGTGAGGAGGGGGTGAGGACCAGAGGGGGAGGGGGTTGAGGAGGGGGTGAGGACCAGAGGGGGAGGGGGTTGAGGAGAGGGTGAAGACCAGAGGGGGAGGGGGTTGAGGAGGGGGTGAGGACCAGAGGGAGAGGGGGGTGAGACCCAGGGAGTGAGGAGGGGGGAGGGGGGTGAGGAGGGGGTGAGGACCAGAGGGGGAGGGGGGTGAGGAGGGGGGGGGGGGGGGGGGGACAGAGACCCAGGGGGGTGAGGGGGGGTGAGGACCAGAGGGGGAGGGGGGTGAGACCCAGGGGGTGAGGAGGGGGGGGGACAGATGGGGAAGGGGGTGAGGAGGGGGACGACGACGACAGAGACCCAGGGGGGTGAGCAGGGGGGAGGGGGGTGAGGAGGGGGTGAGGAGCAGAGGGGGAGGGGGGTGAGGGGGGGTTCGGAGCGGGTCCGGCCTCACCGTCCAGCCGCCGCCGTCGGTCTCCATGTCGCAGTAGACCCGCTGGGCTCCGCCCTCCCTCCCCTGGGGGTAGATGTCCGCCTCGCCCGACGGCCGCGCCCCGTTCTGCAGCTCCTCGGAGCAGTCCGCCGGGGACGGGAACCGCAGCGTCCCTGGGGCGGAGGAACCGTGTGAGCGTGGGGTCGTCACGCAACGAGGACGACACAGGGCGGGTTCTGTAGTTTACGTTCATATGAAGTTATTAAGCTCCTGCTCTCCTTCCAATCGGAGCCACAGGTGAGGCCACAACTACAACTAGGAGACCAGGAGTGCAGAACAGAGAAGAAATGTGTTTGATTTAGAAGGGAGGCATGGGGCTCAGGGGGTAGAGCCGCTTGGCTGGTGACAGGTGGGTCGCTGGTTCGATCCCCGGAGTGTCGAGGTGTCCCCGAGCGAGACACCTCACCCTGACTGCCCCTGACCAGCTGGCTGCCGCCCTGCTAATTGGCTCCGCCAGCGTTATGTGAATGTGTGCGTGAATGTTGGGCAGTATTTTAAAGCGCTTTGGGTGACCTATGGTTAGAAAAGCGCTGTATGAATGCAGTACATTTACCACTTAGTTAGTTATCGAGGCCATGGAAGAATCAGAATGTTCTGGTCGCCCCTCGGCTGCGGGTTCCAGACCCAGTGGAACCCGGGACATGAACACATCACTGTATTACCTGTTACAAACTCTGAGGTCACAACGGAGGTGTAGAGGCCGTCCCTCTCCCCCTGAACCAAGACCACGTAGCGGCTCGCGGGCTGCAGCCTAGTGAGCCGGTACTCTGTGACGGTAGGGTCCAGGATCACCTCCTGAAACACACACCATCCTCCCATTAGGCTGGGTCACACAAGAGGTAGGAGGGCCTCCTACATGGTAGGTCCTACTATAGCTGAGACTCCTCCTACTACATGCTAGGTCATACTACAGCTGTGACTCCTCCTACTACATGGTAGGTCTTACTATAGCTGTGACTCCTCTACACTACATGGTAGGTCCTACTATAGCTGCGTCTCCTCTACACTACATTGTAGGTCTTCTTATAGCTGTGACTCCTCTACACTACATGGTAAGTCCTACTATAGCTGCGTCTCCTCTACACTACATGGTAGGTCTTCTTATAGCTGTGTCTCCTCTACACTACATGGTAGGCCCTCCTTTAGCCGGGCCTCACCTTGCTCTCCTCTCCTACTACATGGTAGGTTATCCTGTAACGTTGGTAGGAGATGCTGGAAGTTTTCCACGTGATGACAGCAGAACGCGGGCCTACAGCGCTGGGCTTCACCGCTGGGGAGCACGGAAATGCAACAAGTAATAAAATGTACAACAATTCACAATATAGTAAAATCCTAACACCGTTTCTACATCATTACAATACACAATACAGTAATATCATCATGTAGCCCACTATAATACAGTAGTAACATAGTAATTATACGATAGGTAACAGACTCCAGTGACTCACTGCTGGCGGTGGTGAAGGTGGTGGAAACGGCTTGGCTCTGGAAGCTGTTCTTCTGGCTCAGAGCCTTCACCCTGTACACCGTCCCCCTCTGCAGAGCCCTCAGCTGGTGCTCCACAGCCCGGCCCGACACCATCACCGTCACCGTCACGTTAGGGACTGACGGGGGATCAATCAGAGTTCACCGAGACTCTGCATAGCCTCCCCCCTAACCCTCCCACCCCTCCTACTCACTTATTGTACGTTGTACGTCCTGACACTTAAGAACAGTACTTAGCTTTGTGCAGCATCGTTTCCTAGCTAGCATTCTTGTATACGGGAATGAGTATCCTAGCGATTGTTAGTGCTTGGCACTTGGTTCCATGAGCATCCTTACTGTACCAACAGAGATATAGTGTTGTTTCTCAAATTCTTGTAAGTCGATTTTGATAAAAGAGTCTGCTCAGTGCCCTGAATGTATATTCAAAGGATCTCCAAACTCACTCTTGGCCGACTCGTAGCTGATGATGAAGCGATCCACTCTCCCCGGGCTCGGCGTCCACCGCAGCAGAGCTCTGGTGTCCGTCACATCCACCACTCTGAACTGCAACGGAGGGGCGGGCACTGCAGGGAGAGGATATAGATGGGGTCAATTCAACGTTCTCAAAGACCAAGACACACATCATGGTTGGTTTATGGTACCTGGCGACGCTGAACTTTGTCTGGGCAAAGAGATTTGGTACCAGGTGAGGGTGTGCTATGTCTGGTACACTAGCTATGGTACCAGGCAGGGGCGAGGGGGGGGTGTATGGAGCGATTGTTGACGGGGGGGGGGGGGGTGTATGGAGCGAATGTTGAAGGGGACGGGGGGGGGGGGGGGGGTTATGGAGCGGTTGTTGACGGGGGGGGGGACGGGGGGGGGGGTTATGGAGCGATTGTTGATGGGGGGAGGGGGGGGGGGGACGTTTTTTTTTTTTTTTTTTTTTTGGCTCTTGGGGGCCCCCCCCGTGGCCCGGGGCCCCCAAACAATTGCGGGGCCCCAGGCAGTTGCCTGGTATGCCAATGGGATGCGGCGCCTCTGGTACCAGGTGAGGGAATACTATGTCTGGTACAGTAGCTTATGGTACCAGGTGAGGGTGTGCTGTGTCTGGTACACTAGCTATGGTTCCAGGTGAGGGTGTGCTGTGTCTGGTACACTAGCTATGGTTCCAGGTGAGGGTGTGCTGTGTCTGGTACACTAGCTATGGTTCCAGGTGAGGCTGTGCTATGTCTGCTGCAGTAGTTTATGGTAGCAGGTGAGGGTGTACTATGTACAGTAGCTTATGGTACCAGGTTAGGATATGCTATGTCTGGTCCAGGAGCAGGTTGAGGTGAACTTGTGTACCAGTGGTGATGTGGGATGTGAGGGCATCACTCTGGGCGTGTCCTTGGCTGGTTGTCACGGTGATGATGTAGGAGGACCCGGCACCCAAATGGGACAGGACAACATGGGAATGCTGGAACTCCACCGCCTCAAAGCTGCTCTCGCCTGGCAGGATGAGACACACACAGAGGCTTCTATTGAATCAGGAACAGTGAACAGCCATGGAATGAGGGGTTTTGATATCGAGGTGGGTAATACTGAATGAAGCAACAACTTTACCAAACCTGTAATAGAGTTGGTGTATGTGACCCTGAAGCCGGTGAAGGCGCTCTTCGGTTTAGACCAGGAGACCGTGACAGACGACTCGGTCACGTTGCTGAACACCATCTCCGTCGGCGGCTCAGGCCCTGGGGAAACATCAAGGCGTGTTAGCATGTGTGTGGCTTTATTTGAGTAACCCATGATGGAGACTTTTACCTGTAGTAATGGATGTCCTGTGGATCTTGGACCTTCTCCCAGAGGCTGTGCCGAATATCTGCAGGAGGTAGCGTGTGTTTGCCTGGAGGTGGTCGAAGCCCACCGCACGTACATTCCCAGGAAGAACCAGGGAGATTCTCTGCTCCTCTGCTTTTCCTATGGAGCCGGTGGCTTTAGCCGAAGAAGCCGTTGCGTCCGTGTTTTCCATCAGCGCCTGCCCTGCCGTCGTGTTCTTTGAGGGGGTGGTTGCCATGTCGTCAATGCCCGGTTGTCCGTCCGCTGCCTCTTCGTCTACTGTTCCCTCAGCCTCCATCCTCTGCTCTCTCCTGATCACAGTAAAGTTCTTGAACATCCCTGCTGGAGCCGACCATGTGAGGGTGAAGCTGTACGAGGACACGTTGGAGACCTTCACAGAACCCAGACCCCCTCCGGATTTCCTGCTTGTGTGCTGTTGTGTTGCCGTATCCCCGGTTACCTGGACGAGCGTCTCCTTAGCGGACGCCTCTCCATGTTCTACACTGGTCACGTTCACTGAAGTCTGGCTCTTCTGTGTACCTTTTGCTTTCCCGGAGCCAACCTTGCTTGTCTGAGTTTTGGCAGCCTTTCCATCCCCGTGTGACTTGATCACCGCTGTATGGTTGGCTGTGGGCGTGGGCTTGTCTTTGGCGCTCAGTGTAGCGTTGGTTGTAGAAGACTTTGTAACCAAAAACGGATCGACTGGAGTGTCTTTGGTTGACTTTGCATCAGCAGACTGATTGACTAAAGTTGTCAAATCACTTGTCAAAACTGAAGTTGCAGACTTGTCTTTGGTGATCGTTGTTGTACCCCTGCCTGTCGCAGGCTTTGTGACTCTAGACTGAGTAGTCCTAACCTCTGTAAGAATGGTAGTTTCTGTGTTAGGCTTCAAATCGCTCAATGTTTTAAGTGAAGTCTTCTGACTGACCGAAGTTGTTGGCTTGTCTTTGCTGTCAGTGGTACCAGTGGTTTTCACAGTTTTGGATGCGGTTGAAACCACTGTTTTAACACCACTTGAATGGGTTTTAACTGTAGTTATATGATCGACTGCAGACACTTGCTTATCTTTGCCTGTTGTGTTACCACCAGTGGCGTTTTTTGTTGCCGTGGAGAGCACTGTTTTAGCCAATGTGAGGGCAGGCTTAACATCACTTGAAAGTGTTTTCACTGAAGTAGTCTGCTTGTCTTTACCGGCAGTGGTTCTACTTAAAATAGCTTTCCCAGAGCTGATCTTGGTCGTTTGAGTCTTTTTGTTATCAACAGTCTGCACCACATGTGAATTGTTAACACTCCCGGTTTTGACCTCTTTAATCAGTGTATGGGCAGATGATTGGGTGACATCTTTCTCAGCCAGTGTGGAAGGATGTAGGGACTTCTTCACGTCAGATGTTTCAATGGCCTTGGTCAAAAGAGTCTGAACTTTGGCAGTACCATTGGTCACTTCCTGAGCCCCCAATGTCACATTTGTCTGTGGCTGGTCTTGCAGCTGGCCAGCGGTAGCATGTGCTTTAGCCATGACCCCTTCTTTCATCATCACCTGTTTGGCTTCAGATTTGGGTGGGAGTTCTTTGCTGGCCAGGACTGTAGTTCTCCCTTTACGGGCCTCCTCCTGCTTCGTGCCCTTGTGTTTCAGAAGAACCTGACCCACGGTCAGCTGGACAGACTTTCTGGCGCTTGCAGAGTTTTTGGTATTTATTTTGGCAGCGGTAGTCGCTTGTCTTGCTTGGGTTTTCACTGTGCTCACCTTCCCAGGTGTGGCCAGAGTTAGAGTCTGCACTTTTTTCTGGGAAAGCGTTTGCTCTGCCTTTGTGTTCTTGTCCTGGGGTATCTTCACCATCTCTACGTTCGTCTTGACCTTCCCTTTGTCCCCTTCTGAAATATAACAACAGCAACTGAGTTTGAGGAATGCGTGAACCATTTTCACTGCAATGACAAAAAACAATTGACTTCATGGAAATATTTCAGGGTTTTATGGCGAAGCCAGTTACGGACTCACTTGTTTCACAGTTGACTCCAGGAGCACACCTACTGCAGTCAGGGCCTTGGAACCCCACCGAACACACACATCTCCCCATCTCACATTCACCATTTCCATTACATTCGTTTGGACACTTCCCTGGATGGAAAGAAAAGAAGACAAGCAGCACATGAGTATTTTAAGTGACAATGGGCAGAATTAAGAAAATACCAACGCAAACATGTTTTCTCTTTACTTGCTATGTTTGCGGGCGGTCAACAACCAGCATCCTGAGCCAACACGCTAGAGTCGTGTCACAACTCATTCCCTTTATTTACCTTTTTACAAATGCAGTAGATCATTTTACTTTGCTTAAATAATATATTAGTAAATCTTACACATTATGACTTTAAAAGCGAACACATGCAAAACATTCATGAAGAAAGCGTGTGTTAAAGAGGACTCCATCCGTACGTTGACCTTTCAGAGCGGCCATCTCCTTCTCCAGTCGCTCTACACGTATCCTCAGAGCCTCCATCTCAGCCTGGCAGCTCTCGGAGCAGCCTGCAGGAACCAGGCTGATCTTATGGGTCACCACCAGGGGAGAGCCAGGCTTCAGCTTCACCTCCTGCTCCGTGGTGTGGACGCCGTCACACCTCTCGCTGGTCCCGGCGTCCTTCGGCCCACTGGTCACCGCGGGCGTTTTGATGGCTTTGGCAGACCTCACATTACTGGTTGAGGTCTGATTGACTGAGGTCGTCGGCCTGTCCTTGCTGGCTGGTTTAGTTATTATAAGGCCGGGCTTCTCTGTGACGGCCTCGCTTGAAGGTGTGTGCGTCGACTGAACTCCCTGAAAGACGGTTGGGCCGGAAATGCTGATTGCAGGAGATTTCATCGAGGTGGTTTGATTTGTTGAAGCTGTAAGCTTGTTTTTAGCGGTTTTGGCGGCACCATCTGTGACAGCAGCAACAAGTTTGTTTTTAATGATTTTGACATCACGAGTGGGAGGAGTTCTGAGAGTGGAGGTCTTATTAATGGCGTGCTTGTCCTTAATGGCCGCTGGCACTGTCTTTGGTGAGGTTGAAGGGAGGGCGTGGCTTAACGCGGACGCTTTCTTCGACTTCGTGGTCTTTGTCCCGTTGACCACCACAGGTTTCTGCTTGACCATCAGGGGGGCGGGAGTCGTTGGGTCTGCTACATTTGCCTTTGGGGAGGCCAGAGTGGTCTGTTTGGCAAGAGCGGGAATGTATTTCAGGATAGAAGGGGCGACAGTGGCATCGGATTTGATCGTGTCACTTCCCGTGGAGTTCCTCTTCTCGTTGGCTGCGGTGTGACGTGCGGGGACAGAAGTGATGAGCAGGACAAGACAGAGAGAGAGCAGCATTTTGAAACAGAAGCAGAAATCCTCTGGAGGCCTCGGGTATATGAACTCAAGGACAAGTTCCGTCCAGTACACGTCCTCTGTGAAACAGCAAGCGGGAGTCTTTCCTAGAGGAGAATTCAGAAAGAAAGAAAAGTCAAACTTGGTGGAAGCAGACGGTTTCATTTCAGAAAAGTCGTTTTTTTGTGAACCACCCAGCTCTAGGCGTATACAGAGCCCCCATTCACTACTGACCTCACCGACCACATCATGCACACCACCACTGACACACTCTCTTGATTAACCCATCTCAGCAGATCTAACTCTACTCACCTTAACCCTAACCCTACTAACCCCCCTCACACTAACCCTACTAACCTTAACCCAACTAACCCTACTCCTAATTACCTCCCAGCTGATTCATGGTTGAGGCCCAGATTAAAGGAAGGTTTAGACTGAAGTTTTGACTCATTAGGACATCTATTTATACTGTTTATAATTTCCCATTCGGTAATCAAAGCTTTTAGGGCCACCAAGCACAATGATATCTTCACTCAAACATCCGGTGACATTCATCGCTCGTGGACCGCTAGACAAACACCCCTCAAGTGTTTCCAATAGCGACCACTGTGCATCGATTCACCGGCGATATTGGAGTGAGTAAAGTAAATCTCCATAGAGCGGCGGTTTGAGCAGGAAGGAGAGAGGGCTGTAGGGTCTGTAGAGAGGCCCAACAGAGCCCTCCTGTATCAGCAGAGCACACTGCCTCTTTCACCCACATAACCCCCTCACACATCCACAACTCACCGAGGAGGCAAGCCGTCCATCAGGTGGAGACTGGATACTCCTGTACATTCACACTACTCTACTGTACTGTGTATGGATGCTACCTCAACTACATCCCAACGGGTGCATTGGGAATGCGGAAATGGGATGTATGAATGAATTGGTTTAATCAACTCATTTCGGTCAGGGTCGTCACTAAAACAGAATATTTGCAGTATTTCGTTATCTTTGTCATTCACTTCAGAATTGTAATAATTTTTGCAGCCCAATTGTAGGATTGTTGCTATTCATGCATGTCAATACATCAACTTTTTAACCATAGCTTTAACCTTTTTATTTAAATATTTTAAATATTATTTTGCGGCTTATTCATACCCAACATTTTGCAATTGTATTATATGTAGTTTCCTTCAATTAAGTCATTCAATGCTATTCAATTCATTATTCAATTGGGAATTACTGAAAATTTAAATTTAAATTTGTGTGCAATCTAACGCATAGGACATGACAAAATACACATGCACATTGAAATAAGTATGGGTACCAGAGTAATACCACAGTAATAAACAGTAATTCAACATTTTAACCACAGTAATCCCACAGTAATACCAGAGTAATACCACAGTAGTACCACAGTAATATCACAGTAATATCACAGCAATAGATAGTAATACCACAGTTTAACCACCGTTTTACCGCAGTAGTACCACAGCAATGCAAGTTATAGCACAGTAATACACAGGTTTACCACAGTAGTACACTGTTGTACCCCAGTAACACCACCGCAATACAAGTTTTACCACAATAATACCCAGTAATACACAGCTTTACCCCAGTAATAGCAGAAACATGCGTGAGAACGGCTGACCTACTGGGAGGTGGAGGCTCTAGGTGTGCCGGTCTGCTCCCTCCATGGACTGAAGCTCACTGAGACCCGCTGGAGCCGAGGGGGAGAAGAGCAGCGGGAAGGGGAGAACCTGAACGTGTGCTCTCACTGAAGACCCCCCACACCCTCCACCACCACCTCCACCTCCCCTCATCACCTCCACCTCCCCTCATCACCTCCACCTCCCCTCATCACCTCCACCTCCCCTCATCACCTCCACCTCCCCTCATCACCTCCACCTCCACCTCCACCTCCCCCACCACCTCCACCTCCCCTCATCACCTCCACCTCCCCTCATCACCTCCACCTCCCCCACCACCTCCACCTCCCCTCATCACCTCCACCTCCCCTCATCACCTCCACCTCCCCCACCACCTCCACCTCCCCTCATCACCTCCACCTCCCCTCATCACCTCCACCTCCCCTCATCACCTCCACCTCCCCTCATCACCTCCACCTCCCCTCATCACCTCCACCTCCCCCCATCACCTCCACCTCCCCTCATCACCTCCACCTCCCCTCATCACCTCCACCTCCCCTCATCACCTCCACCTCCCCCCATCACCTCCACCTCCCCTCATCACCTCCACCTCCCCTCATCACCTCCACCTCCCCTCATCACCTCCACCTCCCCTCATCACCTCCACCTCCCCTCATCACCTCCTCTAACCCCACCACCTCCTCTTACCCCACCACCTCCTCTTACCCCATCACCTCCTCTTACCCCATCACCTCCTCTTACCCCATCACCTCCTCTTACCCCATCACCTCCTCTTACCCCACCACCTCCACCTCCCCCCATCACCTCCTCTTACCCCACCACCTCCTCTTACCCCACCACCTCCTCTTACCCCATCACCTCCTCTAACCCCACCACCTCCTCTTACCCCACCACCTCCACCTCCCCTCATCACCTCCTCTTACCCCACCACCTCCTCTTACCCCATCACCTCCTCTTACCCCATCACCTCCTCTTACCCCACCACCTCCACCTCCCCTCATCACCTCCTCTTACCCCACCACCTCCTCTTACCCCACCACCTCCTCTTACCCCACCACCTCCACCTCCCCTCATCACCTCCTTTGCCCCATCACCTCCTCTTACCCCACCACCTCCTCTTACCCCACCACCTCCTCTTACCCCATCACCTCCTACCCCACCAGTATAATTAATCTATTGTGATTATTAACTTACAATTAAAAAGGGGGAGTCAACATCAATCAGGTAATAAGTAGGGGGTTAAAAATGTGCTGATGTGTCTTTGTCACAAAACACAACCTTAGTTAAAGCAGACATATTTAGTTAAGCAGACAACCATAGTTAAAGCAGCCATGCCTCGTTAAGGCAGACATCCCTCGTTAAGGCAGACATCCCTCATTAAAGCAGACATCCCTCGTTAAGGCAGACATCCCTAGTTAAAGCAGGCATGCCTAGTTAAGGCAGACATCTCTAGTTAAAGCGGATCTCCCTAGTTAAGCCATACCTGCCTAGTTAAAGCAGACATCCATAGTTAAATCAGGTCTCCCTAGTTAAGGAAGACATCCCTACTTCAAGCAGATCTCCCTAGTTAAGGCGGACCTCCCTAGTTAAGGCAGATCTCCCTAGTTAAGGCAGACATCCCTAGTTAAGGCAGATCTACCTAGTTAAGCAGACATCCTTGACGCCTAGTCGACCTCTGGTTGAATGCAGCCCCCTCAGAGGTCCGGTTCATCTGACTACGTATAGTTTAACACTGCGTGTATTCAGCCCTGATTCTGGGGGACAGGGCCCTCTCTCCAGATGAATGGGGGGTCTGTGTGCGCTAATGCAATGTGGCTACGTGGGAGTTATGTAAGGAACCAAATATCAGTCAAGGACTGCTGTGTGAGGACACCCGGCACCAACCTTCTGGGAACCACATGAAGACAAGTCAGCGGGACAGCGTCCACACAAACACACACCAGCAACACGTCCTTGAACATAACCATTCATGTGCCTGTTTATGTTTCAGACGCGCAGGTACAAGTACACAGGTCCACACCAACATGCAACCATCCGTAATGAGATCATTTATTTACATGCTATCGTTGTCTACAGCCTAATGATCCCTCTCCACGGAGGTTGAAGAGACTCCTCATTCATGAGAGACACCAGGGTTCTCCACCTTCCATGTGAAGCCAGGGACATACATGTGGTCCGATTAGTGTCATATAGCGGTGATGGGGGACTTCAATGGAACCACCCCCCTGGCACGGACCATGTGGTCTTCCTTTGGTGTTGATGATGGACATGATGACCTCACAGGAGGGAACACCTCTAAAGGCATATCTTTGGAGTCTGACTCAAGGATGGGTGGTCTCCCTGGCATCGCTGCCCCTGTCTGGCAGCAATGTACCGCTCAGCCTGACTAACTCTCTGATCCAGGATCACTGGTACTACCTCAGTCCTCATATACTGATCCAGGATCAGTGATGCTACCCAAGTCTTACTCTCTGATCCAGGATCACTGATACTGCCTCAGTCTTACTTCAGTCTCTGATCCAGGATCAGTGATATTCCCTCAGTCTGAGGATAACTGAGATGTGAAGTCGATGCTTTAGAGTTCATTACCCCGTTAGATTCAGTGATAATTTTGCTCTAGCATGGATTAGACACATTTGGATCCGTCACGTTTGGGAGAACATCCACATTTAGGATTTTAATGAATCAATCCCAAACCATCCGTACTTAACATTTACTTTGTCAGCAGCACTTTAAGTGTCCTAGGTGCCTTTCTGAAGCCCAGGTAGCATGTGGTACCAGTGCCATGCTACGGGCATTGCTGAGGTGAAATATGTGATGTGTGTTTACCTTTATTGATTCAAATGTTATGCAATGTGTAGTGCTGAGCGAACAGAGCGTACATTGAGCTGACAGCGCTGTGACACTCAGTACTTCCATGATGTTGATATTGGAGCAGCGCTTTAAAATAATAAAGTACATAAGCCTGCGCCTGTGCCCCCACCCTTAACCCTTCCCCCCTACCCTCACCCCCTACCCTCACCCCTCCCCCCATCCTGTTTCTATATTTTATATTTATACAATGATCTCCAACACATGTTTGGATATTATATATATTTATAAAATGATCTCCTACAGTTGTTGGATATCTGGTTAAAGGTATTGAAAGAGAAAGAAAAGTGATGAACATGCATGGTTTTATTAGTACGTATTAGAACGTAAAGCATTGATTAACCACAGGGGTTACACATTTCATAAGTATAATATTTGTGGTATATATATATCTCCGTTAAGATTTGAGTGGTCCAGAGATCATGGTTCTGATGTGAAATATACTGAACCAAAGTGGACCTTTACAAACTACAGTCATTCAGGTCATTAGCAAAGTCACTGAAAGATATACAACTAAGCTCGTATCTCCTCGATGAGGCACACTTCTGAGCATCAGGAACCAACTCCACCCAGGTGGTGGAGTCCAACAGGTACTGCATTCTAGAGAGAGAGAGAGAGAGAGAGAGAGAGAGAGAGAGAGAGAGAGAGAGACGGACAGAGAGATGGACAGAGAGACAGAGAGAGAGAGACGGACAGAGAGAGACGGACAGAGAGACATAGAGAGACGGACAGAGAGAGACGGACAGAGAGACAGAGACAGAGACAGAGACAGAGAGAGAAAGACAGAGAAAGAGAGAGAGAGATGGTCACAGAGAGAGAGAGACAGAGAGAGCGAGAGAGAGCGAGAGAGAGAGAGAGAGAGAGAGAGAGAGTGTGTCAACATAGCCTGGTATATATATCTTAGGATTTGTACTTCATGGACATCACTTCATCGCTTACTCTCCGTGTGAGTCGGTGGTGGAGCCGTCTTTGCCCATGATGAGGTACTGCCGGCCCACCTCAAGCTTCTCTCTGCACTGAAGCCTGTTGGCAAACACCCTCCTGCTGTGGGCGGCTACCCTGGTGTCCTTACCTGCATGGGAGAGGACGTACACGCGTCGTATCAAAGTAAAAGAACGCAGTCACACATTAGCATTTGTCTCGAGTGTTGTGGATGCCCTCTTTAATAAGCCTTACTTGACTTGAGGAGCCTCACTACATTTGTGTTGTAAAGCCGGAAGTTGCTCTTGAAGGAGACATCGAGAACCTCCACCAGGAACTCTGAAAGCAAATCGGGAAGAATGAGAATAAACACAGCAGCTGTTCTGTTGGTTCAGGTGATGCAACATGAGCGCAAAAACACAATGTGTTGAGATTAAAGGTCCCATGACATGCCACCAGGTGTGGTGTGATTAGCCGTTACAAGCCGTTTTGGAAATTGGCCCCTTGTGACATCACAGGTGGGCGTGTCCACCTAGATGTGTGCTGGATAGATCAGTTTGCCAGCCTACCCAGTGGACTGTAGCAAACGCTGCTCATCTATCCGTCGCACATCCACATCTATCCACATCGAGGTGGACACGCCCACCTGTGATATCATAAGAGGTAGATTTCCAAAACGGCTTGCAACGGCTAATCACACCATATGAGACCTTTGCAGATGTAGTAAAATTATTAAATCTGTGAGAGGGTTAATGTGACAGGGTTACTGTGAGAGGGTTGGTGTGACAGGGTTAGTATGACAGGATGAGTGTGACAGGGTTAGTGTGACAGGAAGAGTGTGATATGGTTAGTGTGACAGGATGAGTGACACAGGGTTAATGTGAAAGGGTTAGTCCGACAGGGTTAGTGTGAGAGGGTTAGTGTGAGAGGGTAAGTATGAGAGGGTTAGTGTGACAGGGTTAGAGTGACAGGATGAGTGTTAGAGGGTTAGTGTGACAGGGTCAGTGAGAGGTTCAGTTTGAGAGGGTTAGTTTGAGAGGGTTAGTGTGACAGGGTTAGTGTGAGAGGGTAAGTATGAGAGGGTTAGAGTGACAGGATGAGTGTTAGAGGGTTAGTGTGACAGGGTCAGTAAGAGGTTCAGTTTGAGAGGGTTAGTTTGAGAGGGTTAGTGTGACAGGGTTAGTGTGAGAGGGTGAGTGTGACAGGATGAGTGAGACAGGGTTAGTGTGACAGGGTTAGTGTGAGAGGGTTAGCGGGACAGGGTGAGTGTGAAAGGGTTAGTGTGACAGAGTTATGTCCTCACTGTAATCCACCAAAGGGTGGTAGCAGGCGTGCTGTATCCGGCTGCCCTTCTTAATCTTGGTCTTCAAGAGGTTCTTCACTTCATGGCAGGGTCCTGATAGAATAAGACAACGTTAGCAGAGTAGCAACAAAGCTTAGCGACATTGTGGGAGGCTGGCTGCCAGTGGTTGGGAATGAAGCCGTACTCTCTGCACATTGGCACACGTCATCAGAGCACAGTTTGGACACCTCTGTGCCCCTCTTGGGGGCAGAGTAGAATATAGTGCACTTCTTCACTGCAACGAAAGCAAAGAGCATAAATTAGGCTCACCAAGCCGGTGCTCATGGAATGAATGAAGACATGAGTGGATGAAAGGGTTATGGAAAGGATGGTTGTTACTTGGTTCATAATAATCGTAGAAGGAGGCTTGAGCGGGCTGCAGGAGGCTGATGGGGACGGTTTGTTTAGCCTCAAACGTTATGCACTGGCTCTTAGCCTTGAGCTGCAGGGAAAGGATGTGAATGCAGGATCAGGTGCAGCACTAAGGACCACAATGGGAATAAGCCTTAGGGCTTTATTGTGTCATCCCTGACTATCTTTATTGATAGAATGTATGGCACAGGTTGTTGTTTCATATTTTTGTGTCAAGAATGGTCAAATAAAATCAATCGAAAATCACTAGCATGTTGCATCGAATGTCATCAGATGGGGTCTGTTGTGAGAAGGCAGTACCTCGTTGAAGTACAGTATGACTCTTCCAGAGGAGATCTCATAATGTGAGATGTAGACCTCAGGGAGTTCTTTAAGCTGTTGAAGGAACAGGGTAAGAGCAGATTAAGTAATTCAATTCAATTTCATTAGTATAGCCCTTTATCACAGGTACAGTCTCAGAGGGCTTTACAGGCCATGTATTTATAAATATGCCCCCCGCCCCCTGACTCTAGCCCCCCAGAGGGCCAGAGGAAGGAATAAATCTGGAAAAGGAACACGGATTGGGGATCCCTCCTTCCAGGGATGATCAGGAGTGCAATGGGTGCCATAATTGACATACCGTCGCATAACAAAGCTATCGTGATAATCTGATGTGAAGGAGGGTTACTTACTCCGTCCAGATGCTCTGTATTAGCCTCAAAGCCACTGAGGAGGGTGATGTCTGCAATAGCCATACCAGTGAGATTGCTTTTCAGGCTGGAAAACAGAAACAGATGAATATGAATAACACTTGGCCCAGGCTAGGACAGGTGGAAACATATGGAGATAGATTGGTGAATCCCACTCAGCTTCCCATTGGTTTCATACACCCAATAAATGTGTTTAAAGTGAACTGAAATTAATCTGTTTGAACTGAACTAAACTGAATGTGTGTAAAGTAAAATTAACTGAATCTGTGTAAAGTGAACTGATTGTATGCAAGGTGAACTGAGCTGAATCTGTGTAAAGGGAACTAAACTGAATGTGTTTCCAGTGAAGTGAAGTGAATTTATGCAAAGGGAATTGAATTGAATGTGTGTAAAGTGAACTGAACTGAATGTGTGTAAAGTGAACTGAACTGAATGTGTGTAAAGTAAACTGAACTGAATGTGTGTAAAGTGAACTGAACTGAATATGGGTAAAGTAAACTGAATTTGTTTACAGTGAAGTGAACGGAATACATGTAATGTGAACTGAATGTGTGTAAAGTGAGCTGAACCATCTGAACGCCATCCAGGTTGACAGGACTTAAGGACTCACCTTAAACAGACATTGTACATCAAAGAGTTTTCTTTAGCAGAGTTTTCGTCGATTTCTCTCCTGCGTCGGGTTCTGTGCTTGTCGATTTCTGCGTCGTAATCGTAGTTTTCAGGGAAGTACTGGTAGTTGTCCAGAATCTTAGCTGTTGAAATAACGGTTGGCAGTGATTTCCATTTCTTTACACTGTTTGAAGTACCTTTAGAACTGGTGTTAACAACTAGACCAACTCACAGGTGTACTGAGCCTTCCCCTCCAGCGTCACGTTGATGTTCAGTAATGTACAGCTTTCCGTGGGCTCCATCAGATAGAAGTGCTTCATGACCTGTACAGATGGACCGTTGAGTTTCTATTCATTCATTTTTTTATTTGCTTTTGAGCAGAAATAAATCAAACCATCTTACTTTCATTTTGATGTTTCCCGTTCCTTTCAGTTCCACCTTGATCTTGTTTCCTATCATGGACTGAGATGACAGACAGGATTAAAGAGATGAGTTGGGAGTAGGGTAAGTGGTTCTATGGGCTCGGTGTCCATGATGCTGTACTGTACCTTCAGCTCGACTATCACTTTGTCCGTCGGCTCTTTTAACAACAACTCCCTCTTGTCTGATTTTCCCGATACGAAGAACTCTGCCTCCACCGTACTGAAAGACTTAGCGGGCTTCTTCACGTCGTACTCTGCCAGGGCCTCCAGAGCCACCATGGTGTCCTGGAGACAAGAACGTACTTCAATATAGCTCGTAGTTGTACTTCAATATAGCTCGTAGCAGCTGGACTTGAATATAGCTCGTAGTTGTACTTGAATATAGATCAAAGTTGTTCTTGAATATAGCTCATAGTTGGACTTGAATAGGGCTCATAGTTGGACTTCAATACAGCTCGTAGTTGTACTTCAATATAGGCCGTAGTTGTACTTGAATATAGCTCGTTGTAGTACTTGATTATAGCTCGTAGTTGTACTTGAATATAGCTTGAGGTAATACTGTAGCTAGGTCACCTGCGTTGACTGGAAACCCCCGCCGTAGTTCTCCTGCGCGACCAGCCAGCAGGAGGCGCTGTCGGCCCACGGGAAGTCCTGGTGCGCCACAGCTGTCAGCAGGGCGTAGGCCGTCGTTTCCACGGTGATAGCATCCTGCTGAGAGGAGCTTTCTGGATTGGCTTTCCACACCCGGCAACCGTTGTCATCTGTGGAGTGTTAAGAAGTCAACAAACACGCAGATTCAACTGTTTCAGTGTGAGCATTGTGTTGTTGGACCGACATTGGGTGTCTGACCGACCTTCTGCAGCCAGAGCTTGGAGCTGCTTCCAGGCTGGTTTGGCTCCGTCTATGTCAGGCAGACAGATGGCCAGGCAGTAGGCTGTGATGGCCACAGCATAAGGCCTCTCCAGCTCCCCCACGTGGGAGAGGAGGTACGACGTCGAGCTGGCGATACTGTCCAGCTAAGGACCAAAATAAATTCAGAAGTTTATGGACGTAGTTAAAGTACAGTGAAAAGACCTCAAACCAGAAAGCATGTACGGTTTCTGAACCAGTGCCAGCAGCACCCCTAGGGGTCACTTGGGTAACTGCATGCAAATTCAATTTCCAAATATAAAAAGCACCAAAAAGAGGGGGGCGGGAACAGCAGTGAAAGAGAGTTGAAGATATGTCTATAGATATCTATATGTATATATATATAAAGCTCTATGCTAGGCGTGGTTATATCTATATGTATTTGTATATAAAGCTCTATGCTAGGTGTAGCTATGGCTATATCTATATGCATATAAAGCTGTATGGATGCCTGTGGCTATAGCTATATGCATATGTATATGTAGCTATATGGATAGCTGTGGCTCACCACATCGTTCTTCATGCTGTGTTCGACGAATGGGATGGCGTGCTGCAGCGCCACGGCGATGAACGCCGTCATGGACATGTTCTTCCCAGCGCCTCTGATCCCCCCCTGCAGTGGAGGGAAGGGGGGGGGTCAGGAGAAGCACACCTTTAAAGGGGACACATTGAACCCCCAGGTGAGAGTGGGATTAGCCGTTACAAGCCGTTTGGAAAATCGGCCTCTTCTGACATCACAAGTGGGCGTGTCCACCTAGATGTATGACGGATAGATGAGCAACGTTTGCTACAGTCCGCTGGGTAGGCTGGTGGACCGATCTATCCAGAACACACCTAGGTGGACACGCCCACTTGTGATGTCAGAAGAGGCCGATTTTCAAAACGGCTTGTAACGGCTAATCACACTCACACCTGGTGGTATAATATGTCACCTTTAACCAACCATGTGTGAGTGGGCTCCTGAAACCAGCCTACATCCATCTCCCTGTCGTACACAGGGCGTGGGTCTGAGAAGGACCCGTCCTGTTTCTGCACGGACATCAGGAACCGGACTGAAGTGCTGATGTCCTGATTGGACACGTCCCTGCCAATGTGACCCTGCGGGCCGCCTCCCCTTCCGGCCATCTGGCGATCCGCCAACAGAGACAGCACTTTCACAACAAGAGCGGTGAGCCTGTGGTCAAAACAGAACACGGTTACGGCCAGTGCTGTTGTTTAGCAGGAGCCAACCTGGGAAGATATTTACAACAATATGTAGATAGAATGCCTACCAATAACTTGTTTGAAATTCTTTATATATTCCATAAGATCCATCATCTTTTCTGTGTTCCAGAATTCTCGTCAAACCTGGAGAGAAAACATAATTGTTTAAATATTTGTGTGCTGGGCTTGCTCAGGCTTGACTTTCTTCTCTTTGTGGACAACTGTTAAACCTCATGAAATCATCATGACATCATCATGACCTCACCACAACATCATCATGACATCAACGCAAATTCATCATCATGACATAGTCACAACGTTCTCGTGGTATCACCACAACGTTTTCCTGATGTCATGATGACATCGTCACCATGACCTCATCCTCATGACGTCATCATGAATTGCACGCAGAATAGACAACAGTTAGCAGACGTGGGAGGAGTGATGTGTTTCAGACATGCTGACCCTTCTCAGTCATCTCGAGAGCCTGGTCCCTTTTGCCGGCGGGCAGCTGGGTCCACTGCTGGCTGAGGTCCAGGTAGCGCAGAGCCAGGACTGTCGGGGCCATCAGCTTCATGGTCTGCTCTGCACAGCCACCAGGCAGCTGCAGAAGACGGTCGACCCCTTCGGCCGACAGGAGGACCCTGGCACTGGACTCGCCGAACCCCGCCCCTGGGAATAGGACTCAGCTGTGACTTACTGAAATAAATGACTATCGTAATATAGTTCATTACTACAACACAAGTGGGCTCAACACACACCTTCCATCTTAATGAATAGATTGGAGGAGGATCCGGGGACCGTCTCATTGGGTAGGTTTCCATCGATGCTGAAAGAAGCCCCCCCTGAACAGACAACAGCGCACCCACTGGTCGATCAGAAATGAAAGAGTCAATGATTAAACGTTTGAATTTGAAAAGTCTCACCTTTCAAATCATAATTCAAAGTAATCTCCTTCGTCTTTTCTTCTCCTTCTGTCTACAAAAAACAGAGAGACACTCATTGATCCTTTGCCATTAAGAGTTGAAACTGCAAAGTGAACTCTTCATTGGTTAATTCACATGAAGTAATGATAGCCAGAGAACCTTTCTTGAGCGCTTTCACCCAGACTACCAGTTCCATACCCATCTGCCCCCCATGAGAAACACGCACATTCAATCCATTGACTTACCCAAACATTCAGGCTCTTTTCAATGGCGTCGGGTTCCCTATTGTTGTTGAAATCATAAAGGCGTATTTTGATGGGTATAGCGCCGCTTATCATGGGGATGGCAGCGAAGGTCACCAGCGTAGAGGACCCGCTCTCCACGCTGACGTTCATGAAGGCTGTGAACGTGGAGGAGCCCGGGGAGCAAAGCCCGGGTGTCTGCTCCATGTGAACGGCTAGCTGGAACCACAGATCAGGGGACGGGATGAGACCTAAACAAGACCTACAGGCTGACTCCTACAGGCTGAGACCTAAACAAGACCTACAGGCTGAGACCTACACAAGACGTACAGGCTGGGACCTACAGGCTGACTCCCACAGGCTGAGACCTACACAAGACCTAGAGGCTGGGACCTACAGGCGGAGACCTACAGACAGAGACCTACAGGTTCAGACGTACACCAGCCCTACATTAATGAGTCTTTGCATAAAGGCAGCTGAAGGACTAAATAGTGGATGGAACCCCTGAGATGTTCAGGAGCCCAACAGTCATCCAGATCTTTACCTGTACAGCATCAGGCCCATAGTTGTAGATGACTGCCACAATGCTCAATTGTTCATATCTCCTGACCGAATAGGGCAGTCTCAGAGACACAAAGATGTTCTTAAAGGTTTTCAGCTCGATTGGCTCGACAACGCAGAATCCTGCATGGGACACCAAGACAAAAGCTCATTCTCGACACACTGGCTTATATTAGAAATGGTAACTGGAAGGTAAGAAAGTCAGTGTTACCGTGAGTTGGAGATAGAATGACTGCCTGAATTTCCCAAGTGGTAATAGAATCCCCTAGAGATAAAGTGTGTCTAAAAAGGTTTGTATATGTTAATATTCTTTTTGTAATATTAATATATATATTTTTAATCAAATCATATTTTCTGTGACATAAATAAAGAATAATAAAATATAATAGATAATATATAAAATATTGCGTTACTTGTGTTGGTCAGTGGCATCGAAATATGTAAATGCAAAACTTGGAGCAAAATTTCGACGGATCCTATTTGACATCCGGCCAATGAAATATTCCTCAATATCTAGTAGACTGACAGCTGGAGACAGAGGAAACATGACATCAATCAATTAATCAATTAATCAATCAATTAATCAATCAATCACATACGTTGAATGGTCCTTTGGTTGATACGACTTCTTTCTAACATGCTTACTTCTGCCAAATCCGTTGTCTTCCGCGGCGCTCTTCCTCAGAGCCTCCCCCCGAATACAACACTTAAAGAAGATGTCGGCACACTGAGGCTCTGCGTTCATCTCGGTCACCCTCCTCCTCCTCTCCTCACAGGAGCGTCTCATGGGGATGGAGGAGAAGCCCTGGTCACAGCACTGCTGGAGCTCTGAGCTCAGGTTCCCCTCTGAGGACAGACGAGCTCCACTTACACCATGGGGCAGTTTCCTGATTCACTGACTAATGACACATATAGATTTACATTTACAATTAGGGCGTTTGGCAGGCGCCTTAATCCAAAGCGACTAGCAATAAGTATGTATTTCCCCCTTGGATCAATAAAGTATATACTATCTATCTATCTATCTATCTATCTATCTCTCTCTCTCTCTCTCTCTCTCTCTCTCTCTCTCTCTCTCTCTCTCTCTCTCTCTCTCTCTCTCTCTCTCTCTCTCTCTCTCTCTCTCTCTCTCTCTCTCTCTCTCTCTATCTATCTATCTATCTATCATTTGTCGTAAGAATATAGAGCTGTCGGTACAGTAAGGGTGTTCATAGAACCAAGTGCCAAGCACTAACAATAACAAGGTTTACCCATTCCCTGTATACAACAAAGATAGCTAGGATAAGATGCTACACAATGCTAAGTACTATTCTTAAGTGCAAGGATGTGTAACATACAATAAGTGCATTAAGTGCCAGTACGTACAATAGGCCTATTCAACTAGCGGCCCGTTGCCCAAATACGGCCCTTCTTAATTTTTTTCCGGCCAGCAAGAGGTTGCCTGCAAACCAATTTTTTTTTATGTTTAAAAAAAAAAAAGAGACAAATAGTTGCCTGCATATCAGGTTTGTGTGTGTAATACGTGGTGTAATATGATAAATAAAAGGAATGCATGAAGGCTATGCAGAGTCCAGGTGAACTAATATGATATCATACTATATATTTTGCCTTGTGAATGTAGTTGTTGCCTTACTCATCTCCAGGAGCTCATGTCGGAGGTCCAAGGCCCGTCTGGAGCGCCGTGCAGCATGGGGTTTACACCTGGACCCTAGAGGAAGTGCTGAGGAATGACGCCCTTATTAGGTCATTGGAGCTTATACCGTACACACACTTTGAGGGAAGTATAAAGAGAGATTCTGATACTCTCGGTCCAAGAGAGATGAGACACATACTTGACAGTATTACATGTGTTTCTCATGGAATAAACATTTTTGAAATATCGAAATTGAAATATTATGAATATCGTTCATATCAGCCTATTATTATATTATTAATTATATTATATTTTATTAGGAGCGCGTCTTGCTTTCAATACCATTTGCTTTGGGTGTTGAACCTGAAGACACAAAAGACAAGCCGGCCTCGGTGAAGATGGAGTCCTGGTCGGGCCCCCCTCGGTATGAGCAGCCCAGGTCGTAGGACTCCATGGCAGAGAACACCTGGGGGGTCAACCCAACTTTATTGATGAAGCTCTTCTCACACAAAACAGACTAAACCATTCGGTGAGGGGTTTTCACACGTAGTATGAGCAGTGATGCCATGACAAGCTGTTTATTGGTGTGGGTTGCATTGTGGCTGTGGACGCTGTATTTTGTACTTTGTGATTGGATGTTATTGCTATGTGGGCGGGACTAGCTAAAGCAGGGCTATATATCAGTCCCTCCAGAAAAACGCGATTATGCGATTGCATAATTCAACGCATATCAGCCAAAGTCTGCATATTCATGCGGGGGCCGCATTTTTTCAAATATGCCGCACTTTCACGCCATAAATTGCAGATTCCCGCGCAAAATATGCGCAATTTCATTGCAAAAAAAGTCCCATATATCTTAGCAGAATGTTGCGTTTACTTCACACAAGAGCAGCCATTTCCCCCTGTTGCCATGGGAACGTTATGAAGTGACGTAATTACACGACGTGAACGTCATCGAAAAGCTGCATTTTTTCGCAAGTTCCCGCAATTTTTGCAAGTTCCCGCAATTTCATTTCATGAAATTGCATAAATATGCCGCATATTTCATTGCATTTTTTAAGAAAATGTGCCGCATAATCAAGGATTTTTGGCCGCAACAATCACAAAAAACGCCGCATTTTTCTGGAGGGACTGATCTATACACCATGCATGCCAAGCGTTTGGGGTTCAGATCTGGCTCCCTCTGGGGGACTGAGGCACTGTCTGAGCAGAGGGACCGTTCAGGGGTCAATGGAGTGATTCATGTTGGACGGTTTAGTTTTGCTGATCAATAATGTATAGGCACTTCTAGTTCTGTGTCTCAGATGTACGTTTTGGCCACGCCCGGTCTACATCACAGCACTTTGTTGGCAGTGCTGGGATCCAGTGGTGAAGAGCTTCATACTACAGACCAGGACAATGACCAGGACGACAAAGAAGATACAGGGTGTGTGTGTGTAGGAGAGAGGGTGTGTGTGTAGGAGAGAGAGGGTGTGTGTGTGTGTGTGTGTGTTGGAGAGAGGGTGTGTGTGGGTTCGTGGCGGAGCGTGCGTGCATGCGTGTATCTGTGGGTGCGTGTGTGAGTCTGGATGTAACCTGCTTGGCTGTCAGTCTGTTCCGTCGGTCCAGAGCGTACATGGCCTTGTCCACCACCAGCAGAGCCACCCTGGCCCTCCCCTTCACCTCCACCTCCAGTCCGATGATCCCCCCTGGCGGGGCGGGGTTCATGGAGGGACTGACCTGCGTCCCAACCAATCAGCATTCAGTCGTCTGTTGTGGTGAAGCTTATACAACATTGTTTTTGAGGTTCAAGACACAAAGGTCCTCACTTTGACCGCCATCTCACACTCATCGACCACGTCCACCCACACGGAGTCAGACACCAGGACGTCCTGCTGGTCGTAGTAGTAGCCAATCAGACGCAAGGAGGGCACCATCTGGGCGGTGATCCTGATCCCGGCGCCGCCCAGTCGGGGCATCGCTACCACGGAGCCCTGATGCACCAGAGCCCCGTGACTCAAGACCTGCAACACACGATTCACCCGACGGTCATCTCAACCCTCGCTCTGCTGAAACATGGACGACGTTGTGTATGATGATGAAGATGATGATGATGATGATGATGATGATGATGATGATGATGATGATGACAATGACGATAGCTTACCAGGTAGTACACCAAACCATCTTTGGGAAGACCGTTGATGGTGTTGAACGTGACGTCGAGCTGTTGGTTGACTTTGAACTTCCCGGTGGGAACGCTGATGTACAGGTAGTGCTGACTGGGCGAGGACATGGGCTTCAAAACCTTCTCCTGCGTCACGGTGCCGGCTCGGACCTGTTGCAAATGAAGAAGATACAAAACTGCCATGGCCGGATGTGGTTAATGTGAGGATATTGATGAAAACGATATCTTGGCACTCTTACGTTAACAGTGATTTGTGCAGGAGGAGAAGCTGGGAGATTGAAGATGTGCACCGCTGCCCCCTCTTGGTTGGTGACCAGCGGTACGGTTTCCCCTCGGAGACTGAGCTCTACCGGGACCTCAGAGGCTGGAGAACCATCCGGAAGACGCAGGAGCACCTGACAACGGGAGGTCAAAGGTTATCTATCTATCATACTGATACAGGGACAACAGATGTAAATTAGCCTTGTGGCTAGAATCTGGCTCAATTATATATTGTGTATTGTCCCTGTCAAATAAACGAAAAAATCCAAATAAATACTAGCCTAATACTCATACTGATAAAAATGACATAATGTGATCATACTGATACAAATCATAATAATAACCATAAAAAATAATTATATTTATATATACATTTTTGAATTAGTATAAATAGGTATATGTATCTTTAAAAATAAATATGAATAAAATAATTACATATTTTTTGTTCTTATTTTATGTATATATGTAAATAAAAAAATACACTAAATAACTTATAACATAGAAAGGTGCTATAATAAATAGCAAACTTGTCATTACTTAACCCTTTGTTAATATTTCTTAATTGTTGCTAAAATATCTATTTGGCACAAGTTAATTATTGTTTCATCAATAATTTAATATTAATTGTTTGCATAACCCTAACCCTATCCCTTACTCACGACCCTAACCCTAACCCTAACACACGACCCTAACCCTAACACACGGCCCTAACCCTAACCCTAAGACACTGCCCTAACCCTAACACACGGCCCTAACCCTAACACACGGCCCTAAACCTAACCCTAACCCTAACACACAGCCCTAACCCTAACACTCGACCCTAACCTTAACACACGGCCCTAAACCTAACCCTAACACACAGCCCTAACCCTAACCCTAACACACAGCCCTAACCCTAACCCTAACACACGACCCTAACCCTAACACACGGCCCTAAACCTAACCCTAACACAGGGCCCTAACCCTTACCCTAACACACGACCCTAACCCTAAAACACGGCCCTAAACCTAACCCTAACATACAAGCCTAACCCTAACCCATTAACCTAACCCTAACCCATTAACCTAACCCTAACACACGACCCTAACCCTAACCAGTGAGTCAGTGACACTCGGTGGTCAGTGAAAATAAACTATTAACTTGTGCCAAATAGATATTTCACTAACAACTAACAAATATTATCAAAGGTTTAGGTAATAACTAGTTTGCTCTTTATTATGGCACCTTATTATAAAGTGTTACCAATATTTTTTAGGATTACATATTTTATAATTATAATATTGTATATACAATTACCTTTTTGGTATTAATATAATATAATAATTAATGATAATTCATTATTAATTATTATTTTTATTTATATTATTTATACATATTTATATAAATATATACCTACTTACCACAATGTCTAATGGAGCTCCAGGAATGAAAGACGATCGAATTCGAGATAGGTCGATTTCATAAAGTCGAGAAACGATTGGAAGAGAAATCTCTGCCTCCTGCATCTCACTGCCTGCAAGCACATGACCAGGATTAGCCCCGCCCCCAGCCCACAACCACCGCGTACATGACTGTACATCGCCTCATTACTGTGTAAACTGCAAACATACTCTGTTGTTCTGTGACCGACACGCTCATCACCAGTTCTGCACCCTCCTGCTCCAAGTAGGTGACGTTACACCCTTGGGTTTGTAGCTGTGTCTTTAGCTCTTCAGCCCTGAGAGTCACTGTGCCGACACCATCTTCAATCTGTCAAGAAAGAGGTTTGGGTTTTTACTTTATTTTAGTTGAAGTCGGTTTTTCCTTCGCTTCCGCAAAAGCCTCCAGACTCACTTGTTCAGAGTTCCCCTAGACTCTGCATAGCCTCCCCCCTAACCCCCCGCCATTTCTATGGACATCCTCAGTGTACCGACAGCGATATATTGTTGTTTCTCTTTCCTCTGACAAATGTTCTTATTGTAAGTTTCCCCAGTTAACAACTTAGCTTGGTGCTCACCGAGCCAGTCTTCTCCAGTCCCCGGATCATCCGGGAGACTTTGAGGCACTCAGAGCCCTGCAGGCCGGCCACCCTGAACCAGGAGTGGAAGCTCCCAGCCACCGTCTCCCCGTACGAGTACCTGCGTGAAAGGTCGCTACTGTCAGACCACTGCCTAAGCTAAGGTCATTCATGTGCTCATAGCTTGATTCATCAGAACTCACTTGGCCGTCACCGTGAAGGTAAACGTCTCGCGCTCCAACAGAACGTAGCGTTCTTCGGAGTTTATGATCACCTCGAAACTTGGTAAAACTGCCGTTAAAAAACAACAGGTCACTTTTGCTAATGAAATGCATAAAGCTGAAACGCTGACAAGGTTAAGATAAATGTAAACACTCACCAAATTTCTGGACCTGAAACTCCAGAGTAGCAGCATGTTTCTTATCTCCTTCATAATGTGCAACAATTTTCCATGTACCCAGTCTTAAAAAGAAACCCATGAATGTAAAATAAATCAATGGAAAGAGGAATAAGGAGCTGTGGAACAGGTTAAATGCCGTCATGCAGGTTTTATGATGGGCCTCCGTACCCAGCGACGTCAGGTAGGTACAGATCACCTCTGAACATACCACCGAACGGAGCCCGGAGCGATGAGTCCAGCTTCAGACGGATTCCAGATGGGTTCTGTGAAAGATGAGAATCCATTCAAATCATGAAAAGTGCAACAGTCTTTGGAAAGTCTCCTCAGAAGATCAGATTTGAGACGCATCACATCCCACAAAATACTCACAATGACGGATATTTCAATTTGTTCCTCTGAGGGTCGCATGGTGTGGTCGAGTGCGAAGATCCTGTACTGGACTGGAAGTTAGATCATGTAAAACGCATGAATGAATAACGTGGGATGAGTAATATATCACGTACAAGAAGGATATAGTTCAGATTGAGTTGAAGAAGGGGCTGGTGTTGTGCGGTCGGACCTTGATCTGATGGTTTGTACAGCGGTTGGTTGGTCTGGATGAAGAGGTAGCCCCTGTGCATGGACACCAGCACGCGGGTCATCTTCCTCACTGGTGTCTCGGCCACCAGCAGAAGGTACGGATCAGACTTAAACTTTACGAGAGCGGCCATCCTCTCCCGGTCTATCTGTACCAATCATGAATGGAATATATGTTAAAATGTACACTTGTAAAAACAAAATTCAAGTGCAAAATATGCAAATGAAAAGCAACAGTTTCATTTCATTCATTCAGATTATTGAGCTATGATTCAACACCGTATTGTGGTTTAGTGCAACCTGTGTGTCGACTACATTATTGAGCTATGTCTAAATGTTTAGTTTAACCTATATCTTCTTCCCAATTACAATTACGGCATTTAGCACTGCAGACGCTTTTATCCAAACGACTTACATCGGGTTAATACACACATTGACACACCGACGGCAGAGTCAACCATGCAAGGCGACAGCCAGCTCGTCAGGAGCAGTTAGGGTTAAGTGTCTTGCTCAGGGACACATCAACACTCAGCTAGGAGGAGCTTGGGATTGAACCAGCAGCCTTACGGTTACAACACAGCTGCTACCACCTGAGCTAAGCCACATTCTTGAGCTATGTCTAACCACAGTGATTTTTAGTGTAACCTATATCTTCTCTACATTATCGAGCTATGTCTAACCACAGTGGTTGAGTGTACACTATGTCTTCTCTACATTATCGAGCTATGTCTAACCACAGTGGTTGAGTGTAACCTATATCTTCTCTACATTATTGAGCTATCTCTAACCACAGTGGTTTAGTGTAACATATGCACGTTATCTTACCATGAGCTCCACGGTTTGGATGGCTCCACCATTAGATGAAGTGGTCTCTTTATCGGACACAACCTGGCCTGACCTCTCATCCTCCAGATAGAGCGTGGTGGCCGAGGAGGTCTGAACAAAGACCTTCTCCTTAACGTTGACGTGGAACACTTTTGGAGCCGAGATGAAGAATCTGTACTTTCACAAATGTAAATTAAAATAGTATTTAAATCACGAAATGTTAACATTTCATGAATAAGAATATAATAAATCAATGAAAAAATAACAGTAGATATTTCAATTCCATGATTCTACCCAGTGGTGGAGTAATATTATTTTTTATATTCAGGCCTACCTTTTACTGGCACACACAGACTCCAGAGCCAATATGAGTAAAAGCAACAAACAAGTAGACCTGTGCATTCTGGAGCCTCAACTGTTCTGATAGTCCTGGTCTGAGCCAATGGTCTCCAGATGTCTAGTCTTATAGTCCTGCCCCTTCTCTACTCACTTTCACAGTTGTAATGGCTGCAGTTGTATTTATAATACTGAGCTCACAATTTGAGAGCTAATGAGAGTACAAGTAAGTGTGTTTTTTAACTTGTTTTAAAAAAAGAGAAAGAAGTATAACAAAATACATTCCTAGTTTATTAGATATTAGATGACAGTAAAACGTTAGGCTGCAGCAGCCTGGGTTCACTCTGGGGATCTACCAAATCAGTTAGGGTTGTGTTCTCTTATCTGCTCTCTCATTGGTCTCTTCAACACTGCCCCGTTTTTTCTAAATCATGTGATTTACTGGAAGTTTCTGATATTTAAATGTCATTATTGAGCTATGTGTAAACAACATATTGTGGTTTAGTGTAACATATCTTCTCTACATTATTAAGCTATGTTTATACATTGTTTAGTGTAACCTATGTCTTTCTCTACATTATTGAGCTCTGTTTAATCAACGTTTAGTGTAACCTATGTCTTCTCTACATTATTGAGCTATGTTTAAACAACGTTTAGTGTAACCTATGTCTTCTCTACATTATTGAGCTATGTTTAAACAATGTTTAGTGTAACCTATGTCTTACCATACATTATTGAGCTATGTTTAAACAATGTTTAGTGTAACCTATGTTTTCTCTACATTATTGAGCTATGTTTAAAGAATGTTTAGTGTAACCCAGGTCTTCTCTACATTATTGAGCTTTGTTTAAACAATGCTTTGTGTAATCTATGTCTGAACTACATTATTGAGTGATTTCATTTTAGCTCAATTAATCTCATATTATTCAAATTATTTTCTGACTCATTATTTATTCTGCTGTGTCATTTTGTTTCATTTTATTTTTACTACATACTTTCACACATGTTTATCTTTACATCAAATTTCGGATGATGGCACCAACGTCATGACTACATGTCATTCTCATACCATCCTCAAGGTGGTGTTATATTGCGCCATTGCCTACGCAGCCTCTCTGTTTCTTTTTGATGTCAAGCATGCATGTTGTTGTTCTGAAGACGCATTTCCCTTTGCATCATAAGTCAACCTCAAATCATGTGTCAACCTCATCAGTAAACAAACACAAGTAAACGGGTGAAAAATAACACTCAATGTTTCAATTTCATGATACTTCCCAGTGGTGGAGCAATATATTTTAATAGATGTAGGCCTACCTTTTACTTGCACACACAGACTCCAGAGCAAAGATGAGTAAAATCAACAAACAAGTAGTCCTGTCCATTCTGGAGCCTCATCTGGTCTGATAGTCCTGGTCTGAGCCACTGGTCTGAGCTACTGGTCTCCAGTTGTCTAGTCTTATAGTCCTGGTCTGAGCCAATGTTCTCCAGATGTCTAGTCTTATAGTCCTGCCCTTTCTATACTCACTTTCACAGTTGTAATGGCTGCAGTTGTATTTATAATACTGAGCTCACAATTTGAGAGCTAATGAGAGTACCAGTATGTGTGTGTTGAACTTGTTTTAAAAAAAGAGAGAAAGAAGTATAAAAAAATACACTCCTAGTTTATTAGATATTAGATGACAGTAAAACGTTAGGCTGCAGCAGCCTGGGCTCACTCTGGGGATCTGCCAAATCAGTTAGGGTTGTGTTGTCATCTGCTCTCTCATTGGTCACTTCAACACTGCCCCGTTTCTTCTAAATCATGTGATTTACTGGAAGTCACAGATATTTAAGTTTCATTATTGAGCTATGTTTAAACAACATATTGTGGTTTAGGTTAACCTATGTCTTCTCTCCATTTTCGAGCTATGTTTAGACAATGTTTAATGTTAACTATGTCTTCTCTACATTAAGCTATGTTTAAAAAACCTATCTCTTCTCTACATTATTGAGCTACGTTTAAATAACGCTTAGTGTAAACCTATCTCTGCTCTACATTATTGAGCTACGTTTAAATAACGCTTAGTGTAACCCACATCTTCTTGCAGGGTCGCGGGAAGTGGGGGTGCTTAGGGTGCTGCAGCACCCCCCCTGGCGGTCCCTGGCTGTAACTGCAAGTGAGAACGTTTTCTGAACGAATCAATACTTTTTTTTTTAGAGTAGAATTTTATCATACAACATGATTATTCATTAAATTATTGACATCCACCCTTTTTGTTATATTTATCATATTAGCATTTCATTTTATTTAGGACATTGTCTGTGTAGGCTGACGTAGTGACGCACAACGCAGAACAATGCTGTGTGCGCGACGGGAAAATTCGAGAAGTCAAGCTTGTTACAAGTGCAATGTGTCGCAGAAAATAAGTATTTTCCGATTTTTTTGGCACCAAGAAGGCAAAACTTCGCGATCAAAACACCAGCCGGACATCTAATTCCCTGCATTCCGTATGTGACCTGTCCATAGCTCAATATGGTAGGCCTACTATGCTGATTTAACGTAAGCATATTGGTGTACAACATCTGTTGTAGTTCAAAACATTCTAAAACTGGTGTAAAATGTTGCTGGCCATATTAATAGACACGTTGAATGTTATCGTTTTGATTCTGGAATCCCGCACGTAAACTGGTTGGCAAAAAAGGAGCAAAGACGGACGGACGGTTCACTTGACGGAGAAATCGTCACCTTCCTCATATCAGACAACTCGCAAGTCTGGATGAAAACGAAGGCTTTCGTTTACTGTCACTTTCCTTTGTAAACCTTTAGAAATAACCTCCTGAATCCTTGTTATAACGCTGTGTAATCAAGTCAATAAAAATAATGTAAATCAATCCGGACCGCAACAGCTTGTCGGCATGTTGTTAGTGTGTGCAATTCAGCACAGTATCAGCCGAGTTGACTCTAATTTCCACATTGTTTACTTGCTAACGTTTTCGAATAACAGTGGCTAGTTGGCAGAGTTACACCGGGATCCCACCGGACGCGTACGCGCCGCAGCGCGGCACGCCGCTCCTGGGACGCTGCTGAAACGTTCCGCGGCGCGCCCGGTGGAAATGGTCTCATTGATTAGAGTGGAAGCGATCAGCAGCGGTGACCGCGGCGCAGCCGTCCCGCGGCGCGTACGCCTCCGGTGGAATCAAGCCTTTAGTATTTTTACACACCAGTAAGTGTTTATCATAGCGGAGCCCCATATGTGACGTCACCCGTCATCTCGTCTCTGTAAACATTGGATGTTGCGCAGCATTTATTATGACGTCATTATATAGACTCTCTCTCAGCACCCCCCACTCGGACTGACTTCCCGCGTCCCTGTCTTCTTGACATTATGGAGCAAAGTTTAAGCAATGTTTTGTGTAACCTATGTCTTCTCTACATTATGAGCTATGTTTAAACAATCTTTAGTGTAACCTATGTCTTCTCTACATTGTTAAGCTATGTTTAAAGAACGTTTAGTGTAACCTATGTCTTCTCTACATTATTGAGCCTATGTTTAAATAATGCTTAGTGTTAACTATGTCTTCTCTATTTAGCTATGTTCAATAACGCTTAGTGTTAACCTATGTCTTCTACATTATTGAGCTACGTTTAAATAACGCTTAATGTAACCTATATCTTCTCGACATTATTGAGCTATGTTTAAACAACGTTTAGTGTAACCTATGTCTTCTCTACATTATTGAGCTATATATAAACAGCGCTTAGTGTAACCTATGTTTTCCCTACATTATTGAGCCATTTATTTTTAGCAAATACTTTCACACATGTTTATCTTTACTTCAGAATTCGCATGATTGCACCAACATCATGACTACATGCTATCTTCAAACCATCCTAAAGGTGGTGTTACATTGCGCCATTGCCTATTGCCATAGCCTCTCTGTTTCTTTTTTAAGTCAAACGTACATATTGTTCTGAAGGCGCTTTGGCCTTTGGATAATCAGTCATCCTCGAATCAAACGTCAACCTCATCAGTAAAGAAATACAAGTAAACGTGTGTGCTGCCTTTTTCTGGATAAATAGAACTGTAGCCTTTACAGTTCCAAAAAATTCAATGAGTTGTTGTGATTCAAGGGTTTATGTCCTATGGAGGAAACAGTAAGATAGTAAATATATACGTATACAAATGTATATTATATTTACGTTAATAGTAATATATATATTTTAATCAAATCAGCTGAGAAAAGTAAAGGGTCTAGTTCTCTTTATCCATTACAACTGCAGCTCCCTATCTAACTTTTCTTTTTCGGATTTGTTTACTGGCCAGTCTTGACCAAAGGCCGATATGCCGTCGATGCATATATGTGTGGATATGCAGCGCTAAGGTAACAAACGCAACATTCCCTATTTTTGTTGGATTAAACACTACTTTTAATATATTAATATTTTTTTATTCCAAATCCATTTCCGTTTTCATTATCGTTCAAAAATAACTACCGACAATAGACCTCTAAAGAATAAGTCCCGCCTCCAAGGCTCCCGGTTCTTTCCCTCCGTCAAATGTCTACGAGAATCACATGGCGTTTAGAATGATCATGCATAACAAACATAACAAACTCTGTAGGCGGTGAGGAAGTGAAAGCTGCGTCACATTTAAGTTGTTCAAACTACACATTTTTAATTACACTTTCAGTGTAGTTCACTTTTTCCATTTAGTTTCCATTGGGGTTTTGGATTGTCGGCGCCGTTAAAGTAGTAAACGATTATTAATGCGGGAGCTAGTACCGATCTGCGCAGACTTCATACGTCATACTTGTTAGGTAGGAGGGAGGAGATGTCCTTGATCGCAACCACAACCTAACATGATGGTCATTTCAAGAGTGATTTCAGTGGTCTATAAATCTTTATCGCTGGCGAGGATCAGCCTCTTTTATCCGCAACATAACTTTTTGGTCTGACCGTGATAAGGGTTTGCTGGCTGTCATTGAGATTTAGATCGATTCGATCGATTTCACACATGAAAGAGCAGTGTTGGTGCTGTCACGTTAAAATTGTACCGGGGGCGAAAATTGTACCGGGTACGTAATCAGTTGTCCGTTGCCAGGCAACGAACAACGGATTACGTAAGGGGTTGTCCGTTGCCAGGCAGGTTTCAATCGCACTCATGTTGCCGAAGACGAAATAATATAATACAGATAACGGATCGCTAGATAACACTTGTTTTTACTTTATATTTGTATTGCATTTAATTGTTTAATCGAATTTAGCTAGTAAACTGAGTGTTTAATGTGTATCATAGTCATAGTCTCTATTTTAGTTTAGAGAATAGATTATAGGTAATAGATAGATAGATAGATAGATAGATAGATAGATAGATAGATAGATAGATAGATAGATAGATAGATAGATAGATAGATAGATGGGTAGATGGTGAGAAGGCATTTACTAACTGGTAAATGCTTTTTATTATTATTATTCAAGTTATCCCCATAGCATTTAGCTATTACTGTGTAGGGAAATAGATAAATACAATGCAATACAATACAAATATAAAGTTAGGAACGCTAATAAATGTAATTTGTAGAATAAGTGTTATCTGTCTTGTCGCGCTCAATAAACGAGTTCGCGAATGTTCAAGAACCTCGCGTCCCACGTCATTTGACGTGGGACGCGATCGTCTGTTGCCAGGCAGGTTTGGAATGGATTACTATGGATGACGTAGGCCGGTAAAATTTTCGCCCCCGGTACAATTTTAACGTTGCAGTGCCACTGAACTCCATTTAGGTCAAGAAAAACTATGAAGCATTGCCGTTGCTATGCAACCTTGACTTGGAGAGTCGTGACGTCCTAGTCTGCGCAGATCTGCGTTGGCATCATGTTTCTTCATAATAGTGGACTACTTTACCGGCACACTGACAATCCAAAACCCACGTGGAAACTCGATGGAAAAAGTGTGTAGTTCAAAACGTGACGCAGCTTTTACTTCCACATCGCCTACATAGTTCGTTATGTACGGTCATTCTAAACGTCACGTTATTTCTCATAGACATTTCACCAAGGGAACCGGGAGCCTCGGAGGCGGGACTTATTCTTCAGAGGTCTGCAACAACAAGCATTTTTAGGGATTAGAATCCTGTAATAATGGGGAATAACATTGCGTTTTGAAAGAGACAGAAAAATTATGAACATGCATGGTTTTATTAATACATTATACATATTATTGGATATGTGGAACGTAAAGCATGGATTAACCACAGGAGTTACATATTTCATGAGTATAATATTTGTGGTATATATGTATCTCCGTTAAGATTTGAGTGGTCCAGAGATCATGGTTCTGATGTGAAATATACTGAACCAAAGTGGACCTTTACAAACTACAGTCATTCAGGTCATTAGCAAAGTCAGTGAAAGTTTTACAACTAAGCTCGTATCTCCTCGATGAGGCACACTTCTGAGCATCAGGAACCAACTCCACCCAGGTGGTGGAGTCCAACAGGTACTGCATTCTAGAGAGAGAGAAAGAGAGAGAGAGGTGTAGTGGGGGGGAAGAGAGTCGACATAGCCTGGTATATAGGATTTGTACTTCATGGACATCACTTACTCTCCGTGTGAGTCGGTGGTGGAGCCGTCTTTGCCCATGATGAGGTACTGCTGGCCCACCTCAAGCTGCTCTCTGCACTGAAGCCTGTTGGCAAACACTCTCCTGCTGTGGGCGGCTACCCTGGTGTCCTTACCTGCGTGGGACAGGACGTACACGCGTCGTATCAAAGTAAAAGAACGCAGTCACACATTAGCATTTGCCTCGAGTGTTGTGGATGTCCTCTTTAATAAGCCTTACTTGACTTGAGAAGCCTCACTACATTTGTGTTGTAAAGGCGAAAGTTGCTCTTGAAGGAGACATCGAGAACCTCCACCAGGAACTCTGAAAGCAAATCGGGAAGAATGAGAATAAACACAGCAGCTGTTCTGTTGGTTCAGGTGATGTAACATGAGCGCAAAAACACAATGTGTTGAGATTAAAGCCGTTTACAAGCGGCTTCAATACAAGCCGTTTTGGAAATTTGCCCCTTATGACATCACAGGTGGGCGTGTCCACCTAGATGTGTGCTGGATCAGTTTACCAGCCTACCCAGTGGACTGTAGCAAACGTTGCTCATCTATCCGTCACACATCTAGGTGAAAACGCCTACCTGTGATGTCATAAGAGGTCGATTTCCAAAACGGCTTGCGACGGCTAATCACACCATATGGGACCTTCAACAGATGTAGTCAGATGATTACCGTAATTTCGGACTATAAGCCGCGCCTTTTTTCCCATTTTTCGATTCTGCGGCTTATATAACGGTGCGGCTAATCTATGGATTTTACAGCTAACGGCCTCTAGGAAAATCTGTAATCTAAGCTTAAATCAGTATTCAGAGCTTCGTTGTTTTTTTTCACATATGTGACGTTACCACAGCAGGCACAGCAGGGAGGCAAACTATAAGCGTCAGCGACACCAAGCAGAGAAGCGAGAGAGGTGGTGGAAGAATAGATATCTTGTTTCCCTTTACTTTATAACACAACATTAGCGGGATCTCGGGAGGAAAAGTAATGCTTAGCGAAATGCTAACCTTAACTTAGCTGTTTGTTTACGTTCGCTGTACAGCGCCACGCCAATCAACTGTGACTGGCTTGCTGCATAGCGCGAGCGTCATTGGATTACCCGGACAATATAATGGATATAATATGGACACATAAGACAATCAATATTCGGTATTTGTTATGGATTTATTGTACAAATTCCCTGAAAAGATGCACGTTCCAGGATGAATTGAAAAGCTCCCGCAAGGGCTGAGATGGCAGAGGACAGCTGATTTGGAACGGAACAACAGCTGTTAGCTTCCACGGGGAAAAACTATGGAACTTCAACCTACTTAGGCCTACCAATTAACTGTCAAAAAGCTATTAAATCTTCAACAAAATAGGCAGATACTGTCAAAATCGGTTCCAGGGAGTATATAGGGATTATTAATGTTGTTTTGATGGTATTTTTTTCTGGAACGAGTATTTGTATATTCGCTCGGAAAAACCAACGAGTATTCGAAGCCTGAAAAATGGCATTCGGGCCAGCCCTAATGGTAATTAAACATTAAAATACCTGCGGCTTGTAGTCCAGTGCGGCTTATATATGTACACATCATTCAATTTAGCTGCTGCGGTTTATACTCCGGTGCGCCTTATATACCGGAAAATACGGTATATCTGTGAGAGGGTTAACGTGACAGGGTTACTGTGAGAGGGTTGGTGTGACACGGTTACTTTGAAAGGATGAGTGAGACAGGGTGAGTGTGAAAGGGTTAGTGTGAGAGGGTTATGTCCTCACTGTAATCCACCAAAGGGTGGTAGCAGGCGTGCTGTATCCGGCAGCCCTTCTTAATATTGGTCTTCAAGAGGTTCTTCACTTCATGGCAGGGTCCTGTTAGAATAACACAACGTTAGCAGAGTAGCAACAAAGCTTAGCGACATTGTGGGAGGCTGGCTGCCAGCGGTTGGGAATGAAGCCGTACTCTCTGCACATTGGCACACGTCATCAGAGCACAGTTTGGACACCTCTGTGCTCCTCTTGGGGGCAGAGTAGAATATAGTGCACTTCTTCACTGCAACGAAAGCAAAGAGCATAAATTAGACTCACCAAGCCCGATCCGAGGGAACGAATGAAGACATGAGTGGATGAAATGGTTATGGAAAGGATGGTTGTTACTTGGTTCATAATAATCGTAGAAGGAGGCTTGAGCGGGCTGCAGGAGGCTGATGGGGACGGTTTGTTTAGCCTCAAACGTTATGCACTGGCTCTCAGCCTTGAGCTGCAGGGAAAGGATGTGAATACAGGATCAGGTGCAGCACTAGCATGTTGCATCGAATGTCATCAGATGGGGTCTGTTGTGAGAAGGAAGTACCTCGTTGAAGTACAGTATGACTCTTCCAGAGGAGATCTCATAATTTGAGATGTAGAGCTCAGGGGGACTTTTAAGCTGTTGAAGAAACAGGGTAAGAGCAGATTAAGTAATTTCAATTCAATTTCATTAGTATAGCCCTTTATCACAGGTACAGTCTCAAAGGGCTTTACAGGCCATGTATTTGTTCAGGCTGGAACACACAAACAGATGGATATCAACGCTCGACCCAGGCAATGGCGGTGGGAACATATGGAGATAGAGAGCTGGATCCACACCCTTCCCATTGGTTTTATAACCCTAATAAATGTGTGCAAAGTGAACTGAACTGAATCTGTGTGAACTGAACTGAACTAAACTGAACTGAACTAAACTGAATCTGTGCAGGGGGGGGGGTTCCTTAGAAGGGGCAACGGAGGCAACGCCACCTTGAGATTTAAAAAAAAATAATTCACGTGACTATGAAAATATTATTATATATTTAAGTTTTTGAAATTATCTTTGGGCAATGGGTGTTTATTACTGAATAATTCCATGAAAATGTTGGAAAAAAATTGCCAAGTGCCTTTGCAAGGCAGGAGGCTGGCCGATGTTACTCTGAATATGTTACGTCCGGGGCTAGCCGCTGAAGGGAAGCAAAGAGGCCAAAACTCACTTTTGCCGCCTTTGAGAATAAAAAATAACAAATCACAATACAGTTCACTATTGCAGGGAAAATCATTCATACCATGAGAAAACATAGGAAGGGCGGCCAGCCGCATCTGTTCCTTGCAATCAATCACAAATCAGCTATTCCTTTTTTTAACGTTCTATAGAACGTTAAAAAGAGGAATAGCCGATGAGGAATAAGTAATAAATCTGTTTTCCAAATCTCCTGTTGGTACTGCCAGCATACTCAAGCAAGCAGGGGGGGGGGGAGAGTACCATCTTATATTTGTTTTTGCTTTTTATTGATGTTGGCCTATTATTTTTATATTTGTTGAAGAGCCTGTCTTTATTTCTTTGATTTTCATGAACCCCATTTCTAGGGAGGTTGTTCTGTTAGAATTCAAATGGAATTCTTAAATAAATGGAATCTGCAGTGAAATGATCTTCTGAATAGTTTTTTATTTGAAACACAAAATAAAATATATTTGATTTTGAGGAAAATAGTAAACATAAACAGTCAATAAAATGTGTTTCAATAGAGTTAAGTCAACTAAAAAATTATAAGAGGCTGAATTGACAATGATTAGGTATGACAAATTTAATGAGTCATGTTGATGACATGAATATATTATTAGGAGTGATAACTTAAGAAAATCAACTCTACTTTTGTAGATTTTGTTAGTTTTAACGATGGATTCAAAATGATCAGGTTCATTGAACTTATCCAAAATTTAAGCAATGATTACTTCAAATGTTTGTTTGTCAAATTATTATGTTTCAGTTCATCAACTTCCTCAAAGAAAATGACTTGTCTCGTTTGAAGTAGTAAATACTTGAAATGTTTGTTTGTTGAAATTATTTGTTTTGATGTTGTTCATTTCTAAAAGATTTTGAGTCTAAAAAACTTGTGTGATTAGTTAAAACATCTACTTCTCACGTTATTTGTTTTAAATTTATCCTTGTCCGAGCAAGATTTTGAGCATTAAAAAAGTCAAATTTTAAGTAGAAATTACTTAAAATATTCTTTAACCTAGCTAAATATTTTGAGGTAATAAGTTTCATCAAATATTTCGAGTTCATTGAACCTGTTGGGGTTTACAGTGTAAGCAAATTAGCCTTCGGTTTCCGCCTTTTGCGGCAACTGACTAGAAGGCTAATTTGCATTACATTTAAGCAGCACGCACCATGAATGAACTTTACTTTATGAAGTTGAACTTTGTCTGCACGTTTGATTGAAAGTTTCGAAGCATTGCACTCTGCTAATACACTGTTAAGTGTCTAGTTCTTAGTTAGCTATGATCCTCTCTAATGCGCCTCCACACGACGCGTCACGTGAGTATCTTTTTTTTAAAAGTTGTGTTGGCCTTCGCTTTAGAGAAGACATGCATGTGTGCATGCACGCGTTCATGAATGCGCGTTCATGAATGCCTCCTTGGTAAGCTCGGCCAGGAACCGCTACTGAATGTGTGCAAAGTGAACTGAACTGAATGTGTGTAAAGTGAACTGAACTGAATGTGTGTAAATTGTACTAAACTGAATGTGTGTAAATTGAACTGAACTGATTGTATGTAAAGCGAACTGAATTTAATTTGTGTAATGTGGACTGAACTGAATGTATGAAAAGTGAACTGAACCTTCTGAACGCCATCAAGGTTGAAAGGACTTAAGGACTCACCTTACACAGACATTGTAAAAGAGAGAGTTTTCTTTGGCAGATTTTTTTTCGATTTCTCTTCTGCGTCGGGTTCTGTGCTGGTCGATTCCTGCGTTGTAATCGTAGTTTTCATCGAAGTACTCGTAGTTCTCCGGAATCTTAGCTGTTGAAATAACGGTTGGCAGTGTTTTCTATTTCTTTACAATGTTTGAAGTACCTTTAGAACTGGTGTTAACAACTAGACCAACTCACAGGTGTACTGAGCCTTCCCCTCCAGCGTCACCTGTGATTTGGTTCAGTAATGTACAGCTTTCCTTGGGCTCCATCAGATAGAAGTGCTTCATGACCTGTACAAATGGACCGTTGAGTTTCTATTCATTAATTTTTTTATTTGCTTTTGACAAACATTGAGCAGAAATAAATCAAACCATCTTACTTTCATTTTGATTTTTCCCGTTCCTTTCAGTTCCACCTTGATCTTGTTTCCTATCATGGACTGAGATGACAGACAGGATTAAAGAGATGAGTTAGGTGTAGGGTAAGTGGTTCTACGGGTTCGGTGTCCATGAGGATGTACTGTACCTTCAGCTCGACTATCACTTTGTCCGTCGGCTCTCTCAACAACAACTCCCCCTTGTCTGATCTTCCCGATACGAAGAACTCTGCTTCCACCATACTGAAAGACTTAGCGGGCTTCTTCACGTCGTACTCTGCCAGAGCCTCCAGAGCCACGATGGTATCCTGGACACAAGAAAGTACTTCAATATAGCTCGTAGTTGTACTTCAATATAGCTCGTAGCAGCTGGACTTGAATATAGCTCCTAGTTGTACTTCGATGTAGATCGAAGTTTTACTTGAATATACCTCATAGTTGTACTTGAATATAGCTCATAGTTGTATGTGAACCTAGCTCATAGTTGTACTTGATCATAGCTCGTAGTTGTACTTGAATTAAGCTCGTAGTTGTTCTTGAATATAGCTCGCAGTTTAACTTGAATATAGCTTGTAATTGTATTTGAATATAGCTCGTAGTTGAACTTTAATATAGCTCTTAGTTGTACTTGAACATAGCTTGTGGTTGTACTTGAATTTAGCTTGTAGTTGTACTTGAATAAAGCTTGTAGTTGTACTTGAATATAGCTTGTAGTTGTGATTGAATATAGCTCGTAGTTGAACTTGAATATAGCTCTTAGTTGTACTTGAATAATGCTCGTAGTTGTAGGCCTACTTGAATAAAGCTTGTAGTTGAACTTGAATATAGCTCATAGTTGAACTGCAGCTCTGTTCATTTCCCATGAAGGAACCAGGTTACCTGCGTTGACATGAACCCCCCGCCGTAGTTCTCCTGCGCGACCAGCCAGCAGGAGGCGTTGTCGGCCCACGGGAAGTCCTGGTGCGCCACAGCTGTCAGCAGGGCGTAGGCCGTCGTTTCCACGGTGATAGCATCCTGCTGAGAGGAGCTTTGTGGATCGTCTTTCCACACCCGGCAGCCGTTGTCATCTGTGGAGTGTAAAGAAGTCAACAAACACGCAGATTCAACTGTTTCAGTGTGAGCATTGTGTTGTTGGACCGACATTGTGTGTCTGACCGACAGGGGCGGCGCCAAACGGTTGCTTGCCGTTGCTATAGCAACTCCAAGCAATTACTCAGAAACCCCAGAGCAACCCCTGATTTTTTGTCAAACTCAAACAACATATTTGAAATAATGCCATTTTCCGTAAAATGGTATTAAATAAGTTCAACTAAACCTATGGCCGAATGCGGTACCCGTCACCATACCGACCATTCCTGTCATATGAATCACCAGATTAAGTGCATAATCAATGAGTAGCGTCAACATTTCAGGGCCGTGACTGGACTGTCGTTCAAATCAACGCGAGTCAGCCTGGGACTCTCCTCTCCTCCCCTCCCCCTCACCGTGCCCAGTTCCCGAGCGTTGGGCATGCACACACTCTGTAAGTGACATGAACAGATTAAAAAAAAAAACATACACACAATTAACACAAACTATCCCAAGCAATATGTACAATATTAATTAATTATTATTTAATGTACATGAAACAATAATTTCATTAATAGCATAGTCTTACGAAAAATAAATAACATTTCAAATATGCGGACATCTCGCGGCGAGATTATCAGTCAGAGATGTTCGTTGCCGGCTCGTTGGCGCTTAAAAAATATGGACAAGTTTTTACTATTTCGAAAGAAATCAAGTTCAAACACGACTCGCGATGGCGAGGCTGAGGATGGGCTCGTTAATAGCCAGACTTGTGTTGGACTTGGCAGTTGTTCGGAGGGGGGTTATGCTGAGGTCAAGAAACGGAAGAAAATATTGTAGCCTACACAGTTCTGAATTAGCAATACAATGTTAGCACATACTTGCTAGCAATGTTGGTGTGTTAAACCGTATGGATTAAAGTGGAATATTGCAAGACGTCCTGTGATCAAGACATCGATTTAAGGTAGGCCGTTTGGTTATTAAGTTTGCCCGTCGCAGCATATTGACTTGGGGCCCATGTGATTTTGTTTTGAAGTAGAACTAGATTCTAGGTTTGGCTCATGCCAAAGGATGGGTTTATCGTAGCCTGGTATGATCCGCCCTTAATTGAAGTATTATGAAGTATAATAGTATCAACCATAATAGCAACTATTGTATTAATGTTCCACATAGGCCTACATTTGAGACGTATCGCGCAACTAATGTGAATGCTTTGGAATGTACCGTGGCGACGGTGGGTCTGAGATGTGCAATTCACCACTATTGACAGGACAGCTAACCTTGTAGTTGGGGAACTGCTGACGGGCTGTTGATTGAGAGAACTATGTTGTTTGTTATATGTCGTGTGGCCGCAGTGCCACCTGGACTAGCAGTGAATGTGTACATGCCGCTGGGCTATTTTCATGTTGGCCTTCTTAAAGATCTTCCTCTATATTGTTCTATGTCTTTACGTCTTTATATCTGTGCGTGTGTGAGGGAGAGGGAGAAAGATAGCGCACGTTGAACTGTCAAATGATACGATCACACTCAATCACAGTGGTGCGATTAGTCTGTGTTGTTACGGTACTGTAAACTTGCCTCGTACGGGACCGCAACCACCCCAACTCGTGCCGAAAATGTCTTCCCGGCCGTGCCTCTGCCAAATTCAGGTGTTTTGATCAAGGTTTTTTTTTTGACCAGCAACCTCTTGAATTCATACAGCAACTGTTAAGCAACTGCAACAAATTATTTCTGGCGCCGCCACTGCTGACCGACCTTCTGCAGCCAGAGCTTGGAGCTGCTTCCAGGCTGGTTTGGCTCCGTCTATGTCAGGCAGACAGACGGCCAGGCAGTAGGCTGTGATGGCCACAGCATAAGGCCTCTCCAGCTCCCCCACGTGGGAGAGGAGGTACGACGTCGAGCTGGCGATACTAGCCACCTAAGGACCAAAATAAATTCAGAAGTTTATGGACGTAGAAGTACAGTGAAAAGACCTCAAACCAGAAAGCATGCATGGTTTCTGAATCAGTGCTAGCAGCACCCCTAGGGGTCACTTGGGTAACTGCATGCACATTTCCTGGGCGGACAAATGTCCGACAATATTCCAGAATATCGGACACTTGGAATATCTTCCGGATGTTATTCACTAATAATTAAATAATCACCAAAAGTCCACATTTAAACAACAAACGACCCAAACTAAGTTGCTTCAATAAATGCCATTTATTATATTAGCCTAGGCAAAAAAAACATGACGGACATTCTACGCAAAAATGGTATACGGGTAAAAAATAATTAATTGGATAATTGCAATTCTTGCAGGCCACTTTTGGCGCAACTTCATGGCATGGAAGTGCTCCGCTGCTCGCGAAAAGTTGAAGTCTTTCAATCCCGGCCCAAGGCTCGATATGCGTATCAGCCTCGTCACCTTTTCCTCAGCTAGGCGGTTTCTGATAGATGTTTTAATCCTGTTTTGAAGAGAAAAGGCTCGTTCCGCAGGAACACTGGACACGGGCATTGTACTGGCGATTTTGGCCAGCTTTGCCCAGTCGGGAAAGATTTTTCGGCGAGCGCGTTCACGAGGATTTGTGCCGCGACAAATTCGCTCGAGATGAAATATTTAAACTTTGACGCGAATTTCGCGTGATGACAGCCAATCAGCGTTCAACAGCTTGCACATGCACTGAGTGACATGTGTATGCATGTGCGGGTGCATTGTGCGCGTTCATGAATGCACGTTCGTGTTTGCCTCCCTGGTGACTTGGCCAGGAACCGCTACTGATTTTCATATGCTACTGATTAATTCATACATAAATGTGAACTTCTTTCTTTTTTTTCTCGGACATGTGGGCCGTTTACATTTTATTTTACCGGCCATGCGTGCGTGCAATCGGCCAATGTCCGGCTATAGCCGGCTAACGTGAACACTGGGCTATATCTCTATATGCATATGTAGCTATATGGATAGCTGTGGCTCAACACATCGTTCTTCATGCTCTGTTCGACGAATGGGATGGCGTGCTGCAGCGCCACGGCGATGAACGCCGTCATGGATATGTCCTTCCCAGCGCCTCTGATCCCCCCCTGCAGTGGAGGGAAGGGGGGGGGTCAGGAGAAGCACACCTTTGAAGAGGACATATTGTGCCCCCAGCTGAGGGTGGGATTAGCCGGTACAAGCCGTTTGGAAAATTGGCCTCTTCTGACATCACAAGTCGGCGTGTCCACCTAGATGTATGACGGATAGATGAGCAACGTTTGCTAGTCTAGAGCCTGACCAATATATCGGCGGGCCGACATAAGCGGCCGATATTAGGCATTTTCCAAACTATCGGTATCGGGATTAATTAATAATAAAAAAATTAATTAAAAAATGTTGGTTTCGGTTATTGTGTTTTTGTTATCAGAAGTTTAATAAATTTTGATTTTGACTTTTCTGTTGTGACGATTAAACAAAAAAAATAAAGTTTATTTGCATTACCTTATTATTTTAGTGAGGACTCATAATAACTACAAATAACCAATGTTATGGAAATCTGTTTATGTTTTGTCACGCGTTTCTGGAATTTCTTTTTTAAATATATATCGGCCGATATATCGGAGTAGGCTGGTAGACTGATCTATCCAGCACACATCTAGGTGGACACGCCCACTTGTGATGTCAGAAGAGGCACATTTTCAAAACGGCTTGTAACGGCTAATCACACTCACACCTGGTGGTATAATATGTCTCCTTTAACCAACCATGTGTGAGTGGGCTCCTGAAACCAGCCTACATCCATCTCCCTGTGGTACACAGGGTGTGGGTCTGAGTAGGACCCATCCTGTTTCTGCACGGACATCAGGAACCGGACTGAAGTGCTGATGTCCTGATTGGACACGTCCCTGCCAATGTGACCCTGCGGGCCGCCTCCCCTTCCGGCCATCTGGCGATCCGCCAACAGAGACAGCACTTTCACAACAAGAGCGGTGAGCCTGTGGTCAAAACAGAACACGGTTACGTCCAGTGCTGTTGTTTAGCAGGAGCCAACCTGGGAAGATATTTACAACAATATGTAGATAGAATGCCTACCAATAACTTGATGGATTCGTAATCCATGCTCCATAAGATCCATCAGCTTTTTTGAAAGTCAGAATTCTCGTCAAACCTGGAGAGAAAACATAATTGTTTAAATATTTGCGTGCTGGGCTTGCTCATGCTCGACTTTCTTCTCTTTGTTGACAACTGTTCAACCTCATGACATCATCATGACATCATCGTGACATCATCATGACAGCAACACGACATCATCATCATGACATCCTCACGACTTCCTCATGACATCACCACGACATCTTTCTGATGTCTTGATGACATCATCATCATGAAATCATCCTCATGACATCCTCATGTCTACCACGCTGATGCCGCCTTCAAAACGCTCAGAGTTTCCGAGAGTTTTTTGAGTTTCAGATCTTAAGCTCAGAGGAAAGTGCTTTGAACACTTTGTTGGGTCTGAGTTATCGCTCAGAGTTTCCCGCGGAAATAAAGCAACCCGAGTCCCCCCAGATCACATCACAACAATGGCTGCCCATTTCATTGATAGACTAAAGTGAACTTGCAGCAAGCACAAAGAGGCAAACTTAACACCCATTACATGGATGTTACACCCAACATTTGCATTACAATTTATTATAGCTGACAATTATAAACATCACCTGATAAAGTCTCGCTCATGTTCAACCATCGCAAGCAGTTCTAATAACTGCTTCATCTGATTCAGCTAAGATGCGCAAAGAGGTCCCTGCGGGCATCGGGAAGGTTTACGTAAAGACACGTAAGAGCTTCCGAACCTCCGAGCTGTTTTGAAGGCGGCATAAATAATCAACAGTAAGCCGACGTGAGAGGAGTGATGTGGTTCAGACGTACTGACCCTCGTCAGTCCTCTGCAGAGCCAGGTCCCTGGAGCCGGCCGGCAGCTGGAACCACAGCTGGCTGAGGTCCAGGTAGCGCAGAGCCAGGACTGTCGGGGCCATCAGCTTCATGGTCTGCTCTGCACAGCCGCCAGGCAGCCTCAGAAGACCGTTGACCCCTTCGGCCGACAGGAGGACCCTGGCACTGGACTCGCCGAACCCCTGGGAATAGGACTCAGCTGTGACTTACTGAAATAAATGACTATCGTAATATAGTTCATTACTACGACACAAGTGGGCTCAACACACACCTTCCATCTTAATGAATAGATTGGAGGAGGATCCGGGGACCGTCTCATTGGGTAGGTTTCCATCGATGCTGAAAGAAGCCCCCCCTGAACAGACAACAGCGCACCCATTGGTCGATCAGAAATGAAAGAGTCAATGATTAAACGTTTGAATTTGAAGTCTCACCTTTCAAATCATAATTATAAGTAATCTCCTTCGTCTTTTCTTCTCCTTCTGTATACAAACAACATAAAAAAAGGGAGACACTCATTGAACCTTTGACATTAAGAGTTGAAACTGCAAAGTAAACTCTTCATTGGTTAATTCCCATGAAGTAATGATAGCCAGAGAACCTTTCTTGTGCGCTTTCACCCAGACTACCAGTTCCATACCCATCTGCCCCCCATGAGAAACACGCACATTCAATCCATTGACTTACCCAAACATTCAGGCTCTTTTCAATGGCGTCGGGTTCCCTATTGTTGTTGAAATCATAAAGGCGTATTTTGATGGGTATAGCGCCGCTTATCATGGGGATGGCAGCGAAGGTCACCAGCGTAGAGGACCCGCTCTCCACGCTGACGTTCATGAAGGCTGTGAACGTGGAGGAGCCCGGGGAGCAAAGCCCGGGTGTCTGCTCCATGTGAACGGCTAGCTGGAACCACAGATCAGGGGACAGGATGAGACCTAAACAAGACCTACAGGCTGACTCCTACAGGCTGAGACCTAAACAAGACCTACAGGCTGAGACCTACACAAGACGTACAGGCTGGGACCTACAGGCTGACTCCTACAGGCTGAGACCTACACAAGACCTAGAGGCTGGGACCTACAGGCGGAGACCTACAGACAGAGACCTACAAGTTCAGACGTACACCAGACCTACAGATTCAGACGTACACCAGCCCTACATTAATGAGTCTTTGCATAAAGGCAGCTGAAGGACTAAATAGTGGATGGAACCCCTGAGATGTTCAGGAGCCCAACAGTCATCCAGATCTTTACCTGTACAGCATCAGGCCCATAGTTGTAGATGACTGCCACAATGCTCAATTGTTCATATCTCCTGACCGAATAGGGCAGTCTCAGAGACACAAAGATGTTCTTAAAGGTTTTCAGCTCGATTGGCTCAACCACGCAGAATCCTGCATGGGACACCAAGACAAAAGCTCATTCTCGACACACTGGCTTATATTAGAAATGGTAACTGGAAGGTAAGAAAGTCAGTGTTACCGTGAGTTGGAGATAGAATGACTGCCTGAATTTCCCAAGTGGTAATAGAATCCCCTAGAGATAAAGTGTGTCTAAAAAGGTTTGTATATGTTAATATTCTTTTTGTAATATTAATATATATATTTTTAATCAAATCATATTTTCTGTGACATAAATAAAGAATAATAAAATATAATAGATAATATATAAAATATTGCGTTACTTGTGTTGGTCAGTGGCATCGAAATATGTAAATGCAAAACTTGGAGCAAAATTTCGACGGATCCTATTTGACATCCTGCCAATGAAATATTCCTCAATATCTAGTAGACTGACAGCTGGAGACAGAGGAAACATGACATCAATCAATTAATCAATTAATCAATCAATCACATACGTTGAATGGCCCTTTGGTTGATACGACTTCTTTCTAACGTGCTTACTTCTGCCAAATCCGTTGTCTTCCGCGGCGCTCTTCCTCAGAGCCTCCCCCCGAATACAACACTTAAAGAAGATGTCGGCACACTGAGGCTCTGCGTTCATCTCGGTCACCCTCCTCCTCCTCTCCTCACAGGAGCGTCTCATGGGGATGGAGGAGAAGCCCTGGTCACAGCACTGCTGGAGCTCTGAGCTCAGGTTCCCCTCTAAGGACAGAGGAGGTCCACTCACACCATGGGGCAGTTTCCTGATTCACTGACTAATGACACATTTACATTTACAATTAGGGCGTTTGGCAGACGCCTTAATCCAAAGCGACTAGCAATAAGTATGTATTTTCCCCAAGGATCAATAAAGTATACGTCTATCTATCATTTGTCATAAGAATTTACGTATGGCTGTGGGTACAGTAAGGATATTCATTGAACCAAGTGACAAGCACTAACAATAACAAGGTTTACCTATTCCCTGTATACAACAAAGATAGCTAGGATAAGATGCTACACAATGCTAAGTACTATTCTTATGTGCAAGGACGTGTAACATACATAAGTGCATTGAGTGCCAGTACGTATAATAGGCCTATTCAACTAGCTCCCCGTTGCCCGAATACGGCCCTTCTTAATTCTGCAGGCAAGAGGTTGCCTGCAAACCAAAAAAAATTAAATATATATGTTTTAAAAAAAAAAGAGACAAATAGTTGCCTGCATATCAGGTTTGTGTGTGTAATACATGGTGTAATATGATAAATAAAAGGAATGCATGAAGGCTATGCAGAGTCTAGGTGAACTAATATGATATCATACTATATATTTTGCCTTGTGAATGTAGTTGTTGCCTTACTCATCTCCTGGAGCTCATGTCGGAGGTCCAAGGCCCGTCTGGAGCGCCGTGCAGCATGGGGTTTACACCTGGACCCTAGAGGAAGTGCTGAGGAATGACGCCCTTATTAGGTCATTGGAGCTTATACCGCACACACACTTTGAGGGAAGTATAAAGAGAGATTCTGAAGGATCACTTTGTACTCTCTCGGTCCAAGAGAGATGAGACACATACTTGACAGTATTACATGTGTTTCTCATGGAATAAACATTTTTGAAATATCGAATTCTATTATTATATTATTAATTATATTATATTTTATTAGGAGCGCGTCTTGCTTTCAATACCATTTGCTTTGGGTGTTGAACCTGAAGACACAAAAGACAAGCCGGCCTCGGTGAAGATGGAGTCCTGGTCGGGCCCCCCTCGGTATGAGCAGCCCAGGTCGTAGGACTCCATGGCAGAGAACACCTGGGGGGTCAACCCAACTTTATTGATGAAGCTCTTCTCACACAAAACAGACTAAACCATTCGGTGAGGGGTTTTCACACGTAGTATGTATGAGCAGTGATGCCATGACAAGCTGTTTATTGGTGTGGGTTGCACTGTGGTTGTGGACGCTGTATTTTGTAATTTGTGATTGGATGTTATTGCTATGTGGGCGGGACTAGCTAAAGCAGGGCTATCTATCATTCCTTCCAGAAAAACGCGATTATGCGATTGCATAATTCAACGCATAATCAGCCAAAGTCTGCATATTCATGCGGGAGCCGCATTTTTTCAAATATGCCGCACTTTCACCCCATAAATTGCAGATTCCCGCGCGAAATATGCGCATTTTCATTGCAAAAAAGTCACACATATCTCAGCAGAAAGTTGAAAAATGTTGCGTTTACTTCACACAAGAGCAGCCATTTCCCCCTGTTGCCATGGGAACGTTATGAAGTGACGTAATTACACGACGTGAACGTCATCGAAAAGCTGCATTTTTCGTAAGTTCCCGCAATTTTTGCAATTTCATCGCATAAAATTGCATAAATCTGCCGCATATTTCATTGCATTTTTTAAGAAAATGTGTCGCATAATCAAGGATTTTTGGCCGCAGCAATCACAAAAAACGCCGCATTTTTCTGGAGGGACTGATCTATACACCATGCATGCCAAGCATTTTGGGGTTCAGATCTGGCTCCCTCTGGGGGACTGAGGCACTGTCTGAGCAGAGGGACCGTTCAGGGGTCAACGGAGTGATTCATGTTGGACGGTTTAGTGTTGCTGATCAATAATGTATAGGCTCTTCTAGTTCGGTCTCTCAGATGCATGTTTTGGCCACGCCCGGTCTACATCACAGCACTTTGTTGGCAGAGCTGGGATCCAGTGCTGGGATCCAGTGCTGGGATCCAGTGCTGGGATCCAGTGGTGAAGAGCTTCATACTACAGACCAGGACAATGACCAGGACGACAAAGAAGATAGAGGGTGTGTGTGTGGAGGAGAGAGGGTGTGTGTGTGTGTTGGAGAGAGGGTGTGTGTGTTTGTGGCGGAGCGTGCGTGCATGTGTGTATCTGCGTGCGTGTGTGAGTCTGGATGTAACCTGCTTGGCTGTCAGTCTGTTCCGTCGGTCCAGAGCGTACATGGCCTTGTCCACCACCAGCAGAGCCACCCTGGCCCTCCCCTTCACCTCCACCTCCAGCCCGATGGTCCCCCCGGGCGGGGAGGGGTTCGTGGAGGGACTGACCTGCGTCCCAACAACTAATCAGCACTCAGTCGTCCGTTGTGGTGAAGCTTATACAACATTGTTTCTGAGGTTCAAGACAGAAAGGTCCTCACTTTGACCGCCATCTCACACTCATCGACCACGTCCACCCACACGGAGTCAGACACCAGGACGTCCTGCTGGTCGTAGTAGTAGCCAATCAGACGCAAGGAGGGCACCATCTGGGCGGTGATCCTGATCCCGGCGCCGCCCAATCGGGACATCGCAACCACAGAGCCCTGATGCACCAGAGCCCCGTGACTCAAGACCTGCAACACACGGTTCACCCAACGGTCATCTCAACCCTCGCTCTGCTGAAACATGGACGACGTTGTGTATGATGATGAAGATGATGATGATGATGATGATGATGAAAATGATGAAGATGATGATGAAGATGATGATGACGATAGCTCACCAGGTAGTACACCAAACCATCTTTGGGAAGACCGTTGATGGTGTTGAACGTGATGTCGAGCTGTTGGTTGACTTTGAAGTTCCCGGTGGGAACGCTGATGTACAGGTAGTGCTGACTGGGCGAGGACATGGGCTTCAAAACCTTCTCCTGCGTCACGTGCCGGCTCGGACCTGTTGCAAATGAAGAAGATACAAAACTGCCATGGCCGGATGTGGTTAATGTGAAGATATTGATGACAACGATAACTTGGCACTCTTACGTTAACCGTGATTTGTGCAGGTGGAGAAGCTGGGAGATTGAAGATGTGCACCGCTGCCCCCCAAGGAAGGCGCCCAGTGGGCATCCTTACCAGATGCCCGAACCACCTCAACTGACTCCTTTCTAAGTAAAGGAGCAGCGGCTCTAATCCGAGTTCCTCACGGATGGCTGAGCTTCTCACCCTATCCCTAAGGGAGACGCCAGCCACCCTTCTGAGAAAACTCATCTCGGCCGCTTGTACCCGCGATCTCGTCCTTTCGGTCATCACCCAGCCCTCATGACCATAGGTGAGGATAGGAACGAAGATCGACCGGTAGATCGAGAGCTTTGCGTTGCGGCTCAGCTCTCTTTTCGTTACAACGGTGCGGTAAAGCGAACGCAATACCGCCCCCGCTGCTCCGATTCTCCGGCCAATCTCACGCTCCATAGTACCCTCACTCGCGAACAAGACCCCGAGGTACTTGAACTCCTTCACTTGGGCTAAGGACTCATTTCCTACCCGGAGTAAGCAATCCACCGGTTTCCTGCTAAGAGTCATGGCCTCAGATTTAGCGGTGCTGATCCTCATCCCAGCCGCTTCACACTCGGCCGCCAGCCGATCCAGTGAGTGCTGAAGGTCACAGGCCGATGATCCAATGAGGACCACATCATCTGCAAAAAGCAGTGACGAGATCCTCAGACCACTGAACTGCAACCCCTCCCCACCACGACTACGCCTCGATATCCTGTCCATGTATATCACAAACAGGATTGGTGACAAGGCGCAGCCCTGGCGGAGACCAGCACCCACTGAGAACGAAACTGACTGGCTGCCGAGAACACGAACACAGCTCTCGCTTTGGGAGTACAAAGATTGGATGGCCCTGAGGAAAGACCCCCTTACCCCATACTCCCGCAGCACCTCCCACAGTTTCTCCCGGGGGACCCGGTCATACGCCTTCTCCAGATCCACAAAACACATGTAGACCGGATGGGCATACTCCCAGGCCCCCTCCAGGATCCTTGCGAGAGTGAAGAGCTGGTCCGTAGTTCCACGTCCGGGGCGAAAACCGCATTGTTCCTCTTCAATCTGAGGTTCGACGATCGGCCGAACCCTCCTTTCCAGCACCTTGAAGTAGACTTTACCAGGGAGGCTGAGAAGTGTGATACCCCGGTAATTGGCACACACTCTCTGGTCCCCCTTTTTGAACAGGGGAACCACCACCCCGGTTTGCCACTCCTTTGGCACTGTACCCGACTCCCACGCGATGTTGAATAGGCGTGTCAACCATGACAGCCCCTCAACACCCAGAGCCTTTAGCATTTCTGGCTGGATCTCATCAATCCCTGGGGCTTTGCCACTGCGGAGATGTTTGACTACCTCAGTGACCTCCACCAGGGAAATTGACGACGAAACACCATCAACCTCGAGCTCTGCCTCCAACATAGAGGGCGTGTTATTCGGATTCAGGAGTTCCTCAAAGTGTTCCTTCCAACGTCCGACGACCTCCTCAGTTGAGGTCAACAGAGTCCCATCCTTACTGTACACAGCTTGGATGGCTCCCCGTTTCCCCCTCCTGAGGTGCCGGATAGTCTTCCAGAAACACTTTGGTGCCGACCGAAAGTCCTTCTCCATGGCCTCTCCGAACTTCTCCCACACCCGCTGCTTAGCCTCCGACACGGCAGCCGCTGCAGCCCGTCGAGCCTGTCGATACCTTGCAACCGAGTCAGGAGTCCTCCAGGATATCATATCCCGGAAGGCCTCCTTCTTCAGTCGGATGGCTTCCCTGACCACCGGTGTCCACCACGGTGTCCGAGGGTTACCGCCCCTTGAGGAGCCTAAGACCCTGAGGCCACAGCTAGCCACCGCAGCTTCAGCAATGGAGGCTTTGAACACCGCCCACTCCGGCTCAATGCCCCCAACCTCCACAGGAATGCCAGAAAAGCTCCGCCGGAGGTGTGAGTTGAAGATACCTAGGACGGGGGCCTCCTCCAGACGTTCCCAGTTCACCCGCACTACTCGTTTGGGCTTACCAGGTCTATCCGGAAATTTCCCCCATTCCCTGATCCAACTCACAACCAGATGGTGGTCGGTTGACAGTTCCGCCCCTCTCTTTACCCGAGTGTCCAAAACATGCGGCCTCAGATCAGATGACACGATCACGATCATACTAGTACAAATCCTAATAATAATAATAAACAATATTTAATTATTATATATTAATTTTTGAATTAATATAAATATATATATGTATCTTTAAAAATAAATAAAATAATTATATTTTTTGTTCTTATTTTTGTTCTTTTTTATTTCATGTAAATAAAAAAATAAAGGTAAAATATAATATTTTGGATTACGACACTAACCCTAACCCTAAGACACGGCCCTAACCCTAACACAAGGCCCTAACCCTAACACACGGCCCTAACCCTAACCCTAACACACGGCCCTAACCCTAACACACGGCCCTAACCCTAACACACGGCCCTAACCCTAACACACGGCCCTAACCCTAACCCTAACACACGTCCCTAACCCTAAAGGTGCGGCCACACCAGACGCGTATCTCGCGTACTTCGCGTATAAAATCGCCATTTTTTCCATAGGGAACCATTGGTTTACGCGCGTATTACGCGTTTCACGTGTATAAGCAACAATTTACGCGCGTAACGCGCGTATGAGGCGCGTATATTAACGCGCTATACGCGTGTATAGCGTATATCGCGTACATTTCAAGAGTTCAAAAAATTGAACTTTTTACGCTCATACGCATGACGATTAGCCGCGTTGCCCAATCAGCGTTGAGCTTGACACGACGTCACTGGCAGGGAGTAGTGAGCTTGGACAGAAGCATACGGCCGACATCTTTCTTTATTCTGTGTGGAAATAGTAACATAGTTACGCCATTAAATGCTTTTATGGAAACATTTCTAGCGAGAAATGTGCATTTTACTTTCATAATGTTCGCTCGGTGAATGTGAAGGATGTTTGGTTTGATAGTTATGACGAAGAGGGAACGCTCCGTTCACTTGCATGGACATGGACTCATCTAGGCGAGTGACGTAGGCGCGTATGGCGCGTATGCGACCATTTTTGACACAAAATGGTCAAGCAACATTTTACGCGCGTATCTCGCGTAAAAATTACGCGAGATACGCGTCTGGTGTGGCCGCACCTTTACACACGGCCCTAACCCTAACACACGTCCCTAACCCTAACCCTAACACACGGCTCTAACCCTAACCCTAACACACGGCCCTAACCCTAACACACGACCCTAACCCTAACCCTTACCATGCGCGCAGATGGCACTAGGGACGGGGGGGATATGACCCCCTCAGATTCATAGTGACCCCCCCAACGTCGCTACAAAAGGCGACAAACATCGCGGGTAAAACGGAGGCTTGCTCCTCTTGAAATGTCACTGGAACCTGTCTTACAAACTGCATACACCGATCTTTCTCCGAGACAGTGAAATACTCCTACATGACTTTTTCTTTCAATTTTATTTGTAAACCAACCACAAGTGCGCGCTGGCGGCTTATTTTTTTTCTGTCGTATCACTCCGCGAGCATCTTCGGTTGCTGAGCGACGTCAATGTCTTTGGCGACTATTGCTCAGTTGATAAACACTACGAATGCTGGTAACAAATAAATTGTGAAAAGACACACCGTGTGAAGTTATTTTTTTGGCCATAGTTTCCATATGCTAAAGACGTGTCTAGTTCACCGTCATGCAGGCTGTGTTTAGTAAAATAAATAGCGATCTGTTTTCGGCGCATTTAGGCCTATCTGCCTAATCCCACGTTGAAATAATTATGATGTTGAATGTTGATGGCGCAGTTGTTGAAATAAACAGATTGATTTCATACAAATCATAAAAGCATCCCCCTGTGTCATTGTGTGTGCGTGTATACGAGGTGCGTGGGTGCATGTCTGAGTGCGTGTGTGCGTGGGGGGTTAGGGTTTGTTTTCCTGGCACGAAAGGGGGAATAAATAACATTTTGTCGGCCAAAGTGTTATTTTAATCATCGAATCGGCCCAGAATTTCACAATCGGTGCATCCCTAATCCCAACATTAAAACTGAACTGAAAGAGGAGAGAGAGTTGAAAGTCCAACTGGCCATGTTTAAAAACAAGTACAAGGTCAACACAACTGCAGTGCATGCTTTGAAAGAAATGCCCCCTGAAGTCCGTGGCCTGTTTGATCAGGTAGAGACACTAGTGAGATTGTTGATGGTGGTGCCCATATCATCTGCCGAGGCAGTGCGCCGTTTCAGTGGGTTACGCAGATTGAAGACATGGTTGCGATCAACCATGACACAAAAAAGACTCAATGGCATTGCTGTGTGCCATATGCACCAAGAATGGCTAGACAGACAAGACAGACCAAAAATTGCCCAGCAGTATGTTGAGGGTAATGAAAGGAGGAGAGATGTCTTTGGGTCCTTCAGTGAGTCTGCTTAGACAGTAAATTTCTTTGGCTTTTGTTCATTCATGTAAATATGTTGTTGTTTAAACTTCTGAGTGTCGACACAAATGTTTATATAAAACATATTTTGCATAAGGCATGAAGTTTCTGTGGGTGATTGGCATTCCAGACAAATAATAGTTTCATTATATATGTCTAGTGTTTATAAATTAGGCCATTGATTAACAATGTTCACTGTTGTTTATCCATGATTTCAAATAAGAAATCTCCAATGGCATTTTAGTGCAAACCATTGGCCCATAGGCTATTACGAAAGTAACTACTTGAGCGCTAGTTAAAGCCCAGATTACACAAAAATAACTTATTGAGTTGAAATCATTTGCTGACAGCTTTGTCCCCCCCAGTTCAAAAATCCCATCTGCGCCCCTGGTAATGGCTGCAGTTGTATTTATAATACTGAGCTCGCAATTTGAGAGCTAATGAGAGTCCCAGTATGTGTGTGTTGAACTTGTTTTAAAAAAAAGAGAGAAAGAAGTATAACAAAATACATTCCTAGTTTATTAGATATTAGATGACAGTAAAACGTTAGGCTGCAGCAGCCTGGGCTCACTCTGGGGATCTGCCAAATCAGTTAGGGTTGTGTTCATCTCTCATTGGTCTCTTCAACACTGCCCCGTTTCTTCTAAATCATGTGATTTACTGGAAGTCTCAGATATTTAAGTTTCATTATTGAGCTATGTTTAAACAACATATTGTGGTTTAGGTTAACCTATGTCTTCTCTACATTTTCGAGCTATGTTTAGACAATGTTTAATGTTAACTATGTCTTCTCTACATGATTGAGCTATGTTTAATAACGCTTAGTGTAAACCTATCTCTTCTCTACATTATTGAGCTACGTTTAAATAACGCTTTGTGTAAACCTATCTCTTCTCTACATCATTGAGCTACGTTTAAATAACGCTCAGTGTAACCTACATCTTCTTGCAGGGACGCGGGAAGTGGGGGTGCTTAGGGTGCTGCAGCACCCCCCTGGCGTTCCCTGGCTCCAACTGCAAGTGAGAACGTTTTCTGAACGAATCAATACTTTTTTTTTTTTAGAGTAGAATTTTATCATACAACATGATCATTCATGAAATTATTGACATCCACCCTTTTTGTTAGATTTATCATATTAGCATTTCATTTTATTTAGGACATTGTCTGTGTAGGCTGACGTAGTGAAGCACAACGCAGAACAATCCTGTGTGTGCGACGGGAAAATTCGAGAAGTCAAGCTTGTTACAAGTGCAATGTGTTAATCTTGTTGAAAGACTTAGCGGGCTTCTTCACGTCGTACTCTGCCAGAGCCTCCAGAGCCACGATGGTATCCTGGACACAAGAAAGTACTTCAATATAGCTCGTAGTTGTACTTCAATATAGCTCGTAGCAACTGGACTTGAATATAGCTCCTAGTTGTACTTCGATGTAGATCGAAGTTTTACTTGAATATACCTCATAGTTGTATGTGAACCTAGCTCATAGTTGTACTTGATCATAGCTCGTAGTTGTACTTGAATTAAGCTCGTAGTTGTTCTTGAATATAGCTCGCAGTTGAACTTGAATATAGCTTGTAATTGTATTTGAATATAGCTCGTAGTTGAACTTTAATATAGCTCTTAGTTGTACTTGAACATAGCTTGTGGTTGTACTTGAATTTAGCTTGTAGTTGTACTTGAATAAAGCTTGTAGTTGTACTTGAATATAGCTTGTAGTTGTGATTGAATATAGCTCGTAGTTGAACTTGAATATAGCTCTTAGTTGTACTTGAATAATGCTCGTAGTTGTAGGCCTACTTGAATAAAGCTTGTAGTTGAACTTGAATATAGCTCATAGTTGAACTGCAGCTCTGTTCATTTCCCATGAAGGAACCAGGTTACCTGCGTTGACATGAACCCCCCGCCGTAGTTCTCCTGCGCGACCAGCCAGCAGGAGGCGTTGTCGGCCCACGGGAAGTCCTGGTGCGCCACAGCTGTCAGCAGGGCGTAGGCCGTCGTTTCCACGGTGATAGCATCCTGCTGAGAGGAGCTTTGTGGATCGTCTTTCCACGACCGGCAGCCGTTGTCATCTGTGGAGTGTAAAGAAGTCAACAAACACGCAGATTCAACTGTTTCAGTGTGAGCATTGTGTTGTTGGACCGACATTGTGTGTCTGACCGACCTTCTGCAGCCAGAGCTTGGAGCTGCTTCCAGGCTGGTTTGGCTCCGTCTATGTCAGGCAGACAGACGGCCAGGCAGTAGGCTGTGATGGCCACAGCATAAGGCCTCTCCAGCTCCCCCACGTGGGAGAGGAGGTACGACGTCGAGCTGGCGATACTAGCCACCTAAGGACCAAAATAAATTCAGAAGTTTATGGACGTAGAAGTACAGTGAAAAGACCTCAAACCAGAAAGCATGCATGGTTTCTGAATCAGTGCTAGCAGCACCCCTAGGGGTCACTTGGGTAACTGCATGCACATTTCCTGGGCGGACAAATGTCCGACACTATTCCAGAATATCGGACACTTGGAATATCTTCCGGATGTTATTCACTAATAATTAAATAATCACCAAAAGTCCACATTTAAACAACAAACGACCCAAACTAAGTTGCTTCAATAAGTGCCATTTATTATATTAGCCTAGGCAAAAAAAACATGACGGACATTCTACGCAAAAATGGTATACGAGTAAAAAATTATTAATTTGATAATTGCAATTCTTGCAGGCCACTTTTGGCGCAACTTCATGGCATGGAAGTGCTCCGCTGCTCGCGAAAAGTTGAAGTCTTTCAATCCCGGCCCAAGGCTCGATATGCGTATCAGCCTCGTCACCTTTTCCTCAGCTAGGCGGTTTCTGATAGATGTTTTAATCCTGTTTTGAAGAGAAAAGGCTCGTTCCGCAGGAACACTGGACACGGGGATTGTACTGGCGATTTTGGCCAGCTTTGCCCAGTCGGGAAAGATTTTTCGGCGAGCGCGTTCACGAGGATTTGTGCCGCGACAAATTCGCTCGAGTTGAAATATTTCAACTTTGACGCGAATTTCGCGTGATGACAGCCAATCAGTGTTCAACAGCTTGGCCACTGAGTGACATGTGTATGCATGTGCGGGTGCATTGCGCGCGTTCATGAATGCACGTTCGTGTTTGCCTCCCTGGTGACTTGGCCAGGAACCGCTACTGGTTTTCATATGCTACTGATTGATTCATACATAAATGTGAACTTCTTTCTTTTTTTTCTCGGACATGTGGGCCGTTTACATTTTATTTTACCGGCCATGCGTGCGTGCAATCGGCCAATGTCCGGCTATAGCCGGCTAACGTGAACACTGGGCTATATCTCTATATGCATATGTAGCTATATGGATAGCTGTGGCTCACCACATCGTTCTTCATGCTCTGTTCGACGAATGGGATGGCGTGCTGCAGCGCCACGGCGATGAACGCCGTCATGGATATGTCCTTCCCAGCGCCTCTGATCCCCCCCTGCAGTGGAGGGAAGGGGGGGGGTCAGGAGAAGCACACCTTTGAAGGGGACATATTGAACCCCCAGGTGAGGGTGGGATTAGCCGGTACAAGCCGTTTGGAAAATCGGCCTCTTCTGACATCACAAGTCGGCGTGTCCACCTAGATGTATGACGGATAGATGAGCAACGTTTGCTAGTCTAGAGCCCGACCAATATATCAGCGGGCCGACATTAGCGGCCGATATTAGGCATTTTCCAAACTATCGGTATCGGGCGATTAATTAATAATAAAAAAATTAATTAAAAAATGTTGGTTTCGGTTATTTTGTTTTTGTTATCAGAAGTTTAATGAATTTTGATTTTGACTTTTCTGTTGTGACGATTAAACAAAAAAAATAAAGTTTATTTGCATTACCGTATTATTTTAGTGAGGACTCTAATAACTACAAATAACCAATGTAATGGAAATCTGTTTATGTTTTGTTACGCGTTTCTGGAATTTCTTTTTTAAATATATATCGGCCGATATATCGGAGTAGGCTGGTAGACTGATCTATCCAGCACACATCTAGGTGGACACATCTACTTGTGATGTCAGAAGAGGCACATTTTCAAAACGGCTTGTAACGGCTAATCACACTCACACCTGGTGGTATAATATGTCTCCTTTAACCAACCATGTGTGAGTGTGCTCCTGAAACCAGCCTACATCCATCTCCCTGTGGTACACAGGGTGTGGGTCTGAGTAGGACCCATCCTGTTTCTTCACGGACATCAGGAACCGGACTGAAGTGCTGATGTCCTGATTGGACACGTCCCTGCCAATGTGACCCTGCGGGCCGCCTCCCCTTCCGGCCATCTGGCGATCCGCCAACAGAGACAGCACTTTCACAACAAGAGCGGTGAGCCTGTGGTCAAAACAGAACACGGTTACGGCCAGTGCTGCTGTTTAGCAGGAGCCAACCTGGGAAGATATTCACAACAATATGTAGATAGAATGCCTACCAATAACTTGATGGAATTGCAATCCATGCTCCATAAGATCCATCAGCTTTTTTGAAAGTCAGAATTCTCGTCAAACCTGGAGAGAAAACATAATTGTTTAAATATTTGCGTGCTGGGCTTGCTCATGCTCGACTTTCTTCTCTTTGTTGACAACTGTTCAACCTCATGACATCATCGTGACATCATCATGACAGCAACACGACATCAACATCATCATCATGACATCCTCACGACTTCCTCATGACATCACCACGACATCTTTCTGATGTCTTGATGACATCATCATCATGAAATCATCCTCATGACATCCTCATGTCTACCACGCTGATGCCGCCTTCAAAACGCTCAGAGTTTCCGAGAGTTTTTTGAGTTTCAGATCTTAAGCTCAGAGGAAAGTGCTTTGAACACTTTGTTGGGTCTGAGTTATCGCTCAGAGTTTCCCACGGAAATAGAGCAACCCGAGTCCCCCCAGACCACGTCACAACAATGGCTGCCCATTTCATTGATAGACTGAAGTGAACTTGCAGCAAGCACAAAGAGGCAAACTTAACACCCATTCTAACATTTGCATTACAATTTATTATAGCTGACAATTATAAACATCGCCTGATAAAGTCTCGCTCATGTTCAACCATCGCAAGCAGTTCTAATAACTGTTTCATCTGATTCAGCTAAGATGCGCAAAGAGGTCCCTGCGGGCATCGGGAAGGTTTACGTAAAGACACGTAAGAGCTTCCGAACCTCCGAGCTGTTTTGAAGGCGGCATAAATAATCAACAGTAAGCCGACGTGAGAGGAGTGATGTGGTTCAGACGTACTGACCCTCGTCAGTCCTCTGCAGAGCCAGGTCCCTGGAGCCGGCTGGCAGCTGGAACCACAGCTGGCTGAGGTCCAGGTAGCGCAGAGCCAGGACTGTCTGGGCCATCAGCTTCATGGTCTTCTCTGCACAGCCGCCAGGCAGCCTCAGAAGACCGTTGACCCCTTCGGCCGACAGGAGGACCCTGGTACTGGACTCGCCGAACCCCGCCCCTGGGAATAGGACTCAGCTGTGACTTACTGAAATAAATAACTACTGTAATATAGTTCATTACCACGACACAAGTGGGCTCAACACACACCTTCCATCTTAATGAATTTATTGGAGGAGGATCCGGGGACCGTCTCATTGGGTAGGTTTCCATAGAATCTGAAAGGAGCCCCCCCTGAGCAGACAACAGCGCACCCATTGGTCGATCAGAAATGAAAGAGTCAATGATTAAACGTTTGAATTTGAAGTCTCACCTATCAAATCATAATTATAAGTAATCTCCTTCGTCTTTTCTTCTCCTTCTGTCTACAAACAACATAAAAAAAGGGAGACACTCATTGAACCTTTGACATTAAGAGTTGAAACTGCAAAGTAAACTCTTCATTGGTTAATTCTAGAGCTGTCAGTTAAACGCGTTATTAACGGCGTTAACGCAAACCAAATTTAACGGCGTTAAATTTTTTATCGCGCGATTAACGTAATTATTTTATAAAAAAAAAAAAAAAAAAAAAAAGATTTTTTTTTTTTTTTTTTTTCTTTGGCTCAAAACAAAGAAGCAGTAGCCTGACTGCTATGTTCAAATGACATTTGTTCAAAGCAGTCGTTTAATTGCACTATAGGCTCTTTTTTTGTATCGTCCTGTTTTGATCAGTGTATATGCCAATGTTGTTATCAATAAAAAATCATTTGAACAAGGCAAGCCGATGCACTTCACCATGTTGATAAGAGAATTAAAATGAGAAGAATTATGGGACAAAAAAATCAAGGGATATTTAGCATAGAAAAATAATTTGCGATTAATCGCGATTAATTAGAGTTAACTATGACATTAATGCGATTAATCACGATTCAATATTTTAATCGCTTGACAGCTCTAGTTAATTCCCATGAAGTAATGATAGCCAGAGAACCTTTCTTGAGTGCTTTCACCCAGACTACCAGTTCCATACCCATCTGCCCCCCATGAGAAACACGCACATTCAATCCATTGACTTACCCAAACGTTCAGGCTCTTTTCAATGGCATCGGGTTGCCACCGATTGATTATATCATAAGGGCGTATTTTGATGGGTATAGCGCCGCTTATCATGGGGATGGCAGCGAAGGTCACCAGTGTGGAGGACCCGCTCTCCACGCTGACCTTCACGAAGGCTGTGAACGTGGAGGAGTCCGGGGAGCAAAGCCCGGGTGTCTGCTCCATGTGAACGGCTAGCTGGAACCACAGACCAGGGGACGGGGTGAGACCTACAGGCTGACTCCTACAGGCTGACTCCTACAGGCTGGGACCTACAGGTTAAGACCTACAGGTTCAGACCTACAGGCTGACTCCTACAGGCTGGGATCTACAGGTTCAGACCTACAGGTTCAGACCTACAGGCTGACTCCTACAGGCTGGGACCTATAGGCTGAGACCTACAGGCTGACTCCTACAGGCTGACTCCTACAGGCTGGGACCTACAGGCTGAGACCTACACAAGACCTATAGGCTGAGACATACAGGCTGAGACCTACACAAGACCTACAGGCTGAGACCTACACAAGACCTACAGGCTGAGACCTACAGGCTGACTCCTACAGGCTGGGACTTATAGGCTGAGACCTACAAGCTGAGAGCTACAGAAGACCTACAGGCTGAGACCTACAGGTTCAGTCCTACAGGCAGAGACCTACAGGCTGAGACCTACAGGTTCAGACCTACAGGCTGAGACCTACAGGCTGAGACCTACAGACAGAGACCTACAGGTTCAGACCTACAGACAGAGACCTACAGGCTGAGACCTACAGACAGAGACCTACAGGTTCAGACGTACACCAGACCTACAGGTTCAGACGCACACCAGACCTACAGATTCAGACGTACACCAGACCTACATTAATGAGTCTTTGCATAAGGCACCTGAAGGACTAAATAGTGGATGGAACCACTGAGATGTCCAGGAGCCCAACAGTCATCCAGATCTTTACCTGTACAGCATCAGGCCCATAGTTGTAGATGACTGCCACAATGCTCAATTGTTCATATCTCCTGACCGAATAGGGCAGTCTCAGAGACACGAAGATGTTCTTAAAGGTTTTCAGCTCGATTGGCTCAACCACGCAGAATCCTGCATGGGACACCCAGACAAAAGCTCATTCTCGACACACTGGCTTATATTAGAAATGGTAACTGGAAGGTCAGAAGGTCAGTGTTACCGTGAGTTGGAGATAGAGTGACTGCCTGAATTTCCCAAGTGGTAATAGAATTCGGTAGAGATAATGTGTGTCTAAAAAGGTTTGCATTTGTTAATATTCCTTTTGTAATATTCCTATATATTTTTTTAAAAAAATACCAAAAAAATATAAAATATTGCATTACTTGTGTTGGTGGTCAATGACATCGAAATATGTAAATGCAAAACTTGGAGCAAAATTTCGACTGATCTTTTCGGCCATTCTGCCAATGAAATGTTCCTCAATATGCAGTAGACTGGAAGCTGGAGACAGAGGGAACAATGTTACATCAATCAATTAATCAATCAATCACATACGTTGAATGGTCCTTTGGTTGATACGACTTCTTTCTAACGTGCTTACTTCTATCAAATCCGTTGTCTTCCACGGCGCTCTTCCTCAGAGCCTCCCCCCGAAGACAACACTTAAAGAAGATGTCGGCACACTGAGGCTCTGCGTTCATCTCGGTCACCCTCCTCCTCCTCTCCTCACAGGAGCGTCTCATGGGGATGGAGGAGAAGTTCCCCTCTAAGGACAGAGGAGGTCCACTCACACCATGGGGCAGTTTCCTGATTCACTGACTAATGACACATTTAGATTTACATTTACAATTAGGGCGTTTGGCAGACGCCTTAATCCAAAGCGACTAGCAATAAGTATGTATTTCCCCCAAGGATCAATAAAGTATACGTCTATCATTTGTCATAAGGATTTACGTATGGCTGTGGGTACAGTAAGGATATTCATTGAACCAAGTGACAAGCACTAACAATAACAAGGTTTACCTATTCCCTGTATGCAACAAAGATAGCTAGGATAAGATGCTACACAATGCTAAGTACTATTCTTATGTGCAAGGACGTGTAACATATATAAGTGCATTGAGTGCCAGTACGTATAATAGGCCTATTCAACTAGCGGCCCGTTGCCCGAATACGGCCCTTCTTAATTCTGCAGGCAAGAGGTTGCCTGCAAACCAAAAAAAATTAAATATATATGTTTTAAAAAAAAAAGAGACAAATAGTTGCCTGCATATCTTTGTGTGTGTAATACATGGTGTAATATGATAAATAAAAGGAATGCATGAAGGCAATGCAGAGTCTAGCTGAACTAATATGATATCATACTATATATTTTGCCTTGTGAATGTAGTTGTTGCCTTACTCAGCTCCAGGAGCTCATGTCGGAGGTCCAAGGCCCGTCTGGAGCACCGTGCAGCATGGGGTTTACACCTGGACCCTAGAGGAAGTGCTGAGGAATGACGCCCTTATTAGGTCATTGGAGCTTATACCGTACACACACTTTGAGGGAAGTATAAAGAGAGATTCTGAAGGATCACTTTGTACTCTCTCGGTCCAAGAGAGATGAGACACATACTAGACAGTATTACATGTGTTTCTCATGGAATAAACATTTTTGAAATATCGAATGCTATTATTATATTATTAATTATATTATATTTTATTAGGAGCGAGTCTTGCTTTCAATACCATTTGCTTTGGGTGTTGAACCTGAAGACACAAAAGACAAGCCGGCCTCGGTGAAGATGGAGTCCTGGTCGGGCCCCCCTCGGTATGAGCAGCCCAGGTCGTAGGACTCCATGGCAGAGAACACCTGGGGGGTCAACCCAACTTTATTGATGAAGCTCTTCTCACACAAAACAGACTAAACCATTCGGTGAGGGGTTTTCACACGTAGTATGAGCAGTGATGCCATGACAAGCTGTTTATTGGTGTGGGTTGCACTGTGTTTGTGGACGCTGTATTTTGTACTTTGTGATTGGATGGTATTGCTATATTGGCGGGGCTAGCTAAAGCAGGGCTATATATCAGTCCTTCCAGAAAAAACACGATTATGCGATTGCATAATTCAACGCATAATCAGCCAAAGTCTGCATATTCATGCGGGGGCCGCATTTTTTCAAATATGCCGCACTTTCACCCCATAAACAGCAGATTCCCGCGCGAAATATGTGCATTTTCATTGCAAAAAAGTCACATATATCTTAGCAGAAAGTTGAAAAATGTTGCGTTTACTTCACACAAGAGCAGCCATTTCCCCCTGTTGCCATGGGAACGTTATGAAGTGACGTAATTACACGACGTGAACGTCATCGAAAAGCTGCATTTTTCGCAAGTTCCCGCAATTTTTGCAAGTTCCCGCAATTTCATCGCATAAAATTGCATAAATCTGCCGCATATTTCATTGCATCTTTTAAGAAAATGTGTCGCATAATCAAGGATTTTTGGCCGCAATAATCATAAAAAACGCCACATTTTTCTGGAGGGACTGATCTATACACCATGCATGCCAAGCGTTTGGGGTTCAGATCTGGCTCCCTCTGGGGGACTGAGGCACTGTCTGAGCAGAGGGACTGTTCAGGGGTCAATGGAGTGAGACATGGAGTTGGACGGTTTAGTGTTGCTGATCAATAATGTATAGGCTCTTCTAGTTCGGCCTCTCAGATGCACGTTTTGGCCACGCCCGGTCTACATCACAGCACTTTGTTGGCAGTGCTGGGATCCAGTGCTGGGATCTAGTGGTGAAGAGCTTCATACTAAAGACCAGGACAATGACCAGGACGACAAAGAAGATAGAGGGTGTGTGTGTGTAGGAGAGAGAGGGTGTGTGTGTAGGAGAGAGAGGGTGTGTGCGTGTGTGTGTTTGTTGGAGAGAGGGTGTGTGTGTTTGTGGCGGAGCGTGCGTGACTGCGTGCATGTGGGTATCTGTGCGTGCGTGTGTGAGTCTGGATGTAACCTGCTTGGCTGTCAGTCTGTTCCGTCGGTCCAGAGCGTACATGGCCTTGTCCACCACCAGCAGAGCCACCCTGGCCCTCCCCTTCACCTCCACCTCCAGCCCGATGGTCCCCCCGGGCGGGGAGGGGTTCATGGAGGGACTGACCTGCGTCCCAACAACCAATCAGCACTCAGTCGTCCGTTGTGGTGAAGCTTATACAACATTGTTTCTGAGGTTCAAGACAGAAAGGTCCTCACTTTGACCGCCATCTCACACTTATCGACCACGTCCACCCACACGGAGTCAGACACCAGGACGTCATGCTGGTCGTAGTAGTAGCCAATCAGACGCAAGGAGGGCACCATCTGGGCAGTGATCCTGATCCCGGCGCCTCCCAGTCGGGAAATCGCAACCACGGAGCCGTGATGCACCAGAGCCCCGTGACTCAAGACCTGCAACACACGATTCACCCGACGGTCATCTCAACCCTCGCTCGGCTGAAACATGGACGACGTTGTGTATGATGATGAAGATGATGATGATGATGAAAATGATGAAGATGATCATGATGATGATGACGATGACGATAGCTCACCAGGTAGTACACCAAACCACCTTTGGGAAGACCGTTGATGGTGTTGAACGTGACGTCGAGCTGTTGGTGTACTTTGAACTTCCCGGTGGGAACGCTGATGTACAGGTAGTGCTGACTGGGCGAGGACATGGGCTTCAAAACCTTCTCCTGCGTCACGGTGCCGGCTCGGACCTGTTGCAAATGAAGATGATACAAAACTGCCATGGTGGGAAGTGGTTAATGTGAAGATATTGATGAAAACGATATCTTGGCACTCTTACGTTAACAGTGATTTGTGCAGGAGGAGAAGCTGGGTGATTGAAGATGTGCACCGCTGCCCCCTCCTGGTTGGTGACCAGCGGTACGTTTTCCCCCATGAGACTGAGCTCTACCGGGACCTCAGAGGCTGGAGAACCATCCGGAAGACGCAGGAGCACCTGACAACGGGAGGTCAAAGGTTATCTATCAATCATACTGATGGCAGGGACAACAGATGTAAATTAGCCTTGTGGTTAGAATCTGGCTCAATTATATATTGTGCATTGTCCCTGTCAAATAAACGAAAAAATCCAAATAAATACTAGCCTAATACTCATACTGATAAAAATGATATAATGTGATCATACTAATACAAATCATAATAATAACCATAAAAAAATAATTATATTTATATATATACATTTTTGAATTACTATAAATAGGTATATGTGTCTTTAAAAATAAATATGAATAAAATAATTACATATTTTTTGTTCTTATTTTATATATATATATGTAAATAAAAAAATACACTGAATAACTTATAGTAAGGTGCTATAATAAATAGCAATTTTGTCATTACTTAACCCTTTGTTAATATTTCTTAATTGTTACTAAAATATCTATTTGGCACAAGTTAATTATTGTTTCATCAACAATTTAATATTAATTGTTTGCATAACCCTAACCCTATCCCTAACTCACGACCCTAACCCTAACACACGGCCCTAACCCAAACCCTAACACAAGACCCTAACCCTAACACACGGCCCTAAACCTAACCCTAACACAAGGCCCTAACCCTAACACTCGACCCTAACCTTAACACACGGCCCTAAACCTAACCCTAACCCTAACACACAGCCCTAACCCTAACCCTAACACACAGCCCTAACCCTAACCCTAACACACGACCATAACCCTAACACAAGGCCCTAACCCTAACCCTAACACACGACCCTAACCCTAAAACACGGCCCTAAACCTAACCCTAACATACGAGCCTAACCCTAACCCTAACACATTACCTTAACCCTAACACATGACCCTAACCCTAACCAGTGAGTCAGTGACACTCGGTGGTCAGTGAAAATAAACTATTAACTTGTGCCAAATAGATATTTCAGTAACAACTAACAAATATTATCAAAGGTTTAGGTAATAACTAGTTTGCTCTTTATTATGGCACCTTATTATAAAGTGTTACCAATATTTTTTAGGATTACATATTTTATAATTATAATATTGTATATACAATTACCTTTTTGGTATTAATATAATAAAATATAATATAATAATTAATGATAATTAATTATTATTGTTATTTATATTATTTATACATATTTATATAAATATATACCTACTTACCACAATGTCTAATGGAGCTCCAGGAATGAAATACGATCGAATTCGAGATAGGTCGATTTCATAAAGTCGAGAAACGATTGGAAGAGATATCTCCGCCTCCTGCATCTCACTGCCTGCAAGCACATGACCAGGATTAGCCCCGCCCCCAGCCCACAACCAACGCGTGCATGACCGTACATCGCTTCATTACTGTGTAAACGGCAAACGTACTCTGTTGTTCTGTGACCGACACGCTCATCACCAGTTCTGCACCCTCCTGCTCCAAGTAGGTGACGTTACACCCTTGGGTTTGTAGCTGTGTCTTTAGCTCTTCAGCCCTGAGAGTCACTGTGCCGACACCATCTTCAATCTGTCAAGAAAGAGGTTTGGGTTTTTACTTTATTTTAGTTGAAGTCGGTTTCTCATTCGCTTCCGAAAAAGCCTCCAGACTCACTAGTTCAGAGTTCCCCTAGACTCTGCATAGCCTCCCCCCTAACCCCCCGCCATTTCTATGGACATCCTCAGTGTACCGACAGCGATATATTGTTCTTTCTCTTTCCTCTGACAAATGTTCTTATTGTAAGTTTCCCCAGTTAACAACTTAGCTTGGTGCTCACCGAGCCAGTCTTCTCCAGTCCCCGGATCATCCGGGAGACTTTGAGGCACTCAGAGCCCTGCAGGCCGGCCACCCTGAACCAGGAGTGGAAGCTCCCAGCCACCGTCTCCCCGTACGAGTACCTGCGTGAAAGGTCGCTACTGTCAGACCACTGCCTAAGCTAAGGTCATTCATGTGCTCATAGCTTGATTCATCAGAACTCACTTGGCCGTCACCGTGAAGGTAAACGTCTCGCGCTCCAACAGAACGTAGCGTTCTTCTGAGTTTATGATCACCTCGAAACTTGGTAAAACTGCCGTTAAAAAACAACAGGTCACTTTTGCTAATGAAATGCATAAAGCTGCAACGCTGACAAGGTTAAGATAAATGTAAACACTCACCAAATTTCTGGACCTGAAACTCCAGAGTAGCAGCATGTTTCTTATCTCCTTCATAATGTGCAACAATTTTCCATGTACCCAGTCTTAAAAAGAAACCCATGAATGTAAAATAAATCAATGGAAAGAGGAATAAGGAGCTGTGGAACAGGTTAAATGCCGTCATGCAGGTTTTATGATGGGCCTCCGTACCCAGCGACGCCAGGTAGGTACAGATCACCTCTGAACATACCACCGAACGGAGCCCGGAGCGATGAGTCCAGCTTCAGACGGATCCCAGATGGGTTCTGTGAAAGATGAGAATCCATTCAAATCATGAAAAGTGCAACAGTCTTCGAAAGTCTCCTTAGAAGATCAGATTTGAGACGCATCACATCCCACAAAATACTCACAATGACGGATATTTCAATTACTTCCTCTGAGGGTCGCATGGTGTGGTCGAGTGCGAAGATCCTGTACTGGACTGGAAGTTAGATCATGTAAAACGCATGAATGAATAACGTGGGACGAGTAATATATCACGTACAAGAAGGATATAGTTCAGATTGAGTTGAAGAAGGGGCTGGTGTTGTGCGGTCGGACCTTGATCTGATGGTTTGTACAGCGGTTGGTTGGTCTGGATGAAGAGGTAGCCCCTGTGCATGGACACCAGCACGCGGGTCATCTTCCTCACTGGTGTCTCGGCCACCAGCAGAAGGTACGGATCGGACTTAAACCATGGCAGATCGGCCATCCTCTCCCTGTCTATCTGTACCAATCATGAATGGAATATATGTTAAAATGTACACTTGTAAAAACAAAATTCAAGTGCAAAATATGCAAATGAAAAGCAACAGTTTTAGTCTAGATTATTGAGCTATGATTCAACACCGTATTGTGGTTTAGTGCAACCTGTGTCTCGACTACATTATTGAGCTATGTCTAAATGTTTAGTTTCACCTATATCTTCTTCACATTACAATTACGGCATTTAGCAGACGCTTTTATCCAAAAAACTCACATCGGTTAATGCACACATTGACACACCGACGGCAGAGTCAACCATGCAAGGCGACAGCTAGCTCGTCAGGAGCAGTTAGGGTTAAGTGTCTTGCTCAGGGACACATCAACACTCAGCTAGGAGGAGCTGGGGATTGAACCAGCAGCCTTTCGGTTACAACACAACTGCTCTACCACCTGAGCTAAGACACATTCTTGAGCTATGTCTAACCACAGTGATTTTTAGTGTAACCTATATCTTCTCTAAATTGTTGAGCAAAGTGGTTTAGTGTAACCTTTATCTTCTACCACTGTGGTTTAGTGTAACCTATATATTCTCTACATTATTGAGCTATGTCTAACCACAGTAGTTGAGTGTAAACTATATCTTCTCTACATTATTGAGTTATGTCTAACCACAGTGGTTTAGTGTAACGTATGCACGTTATCTTACCATGAGCTCCACGGTTTGGATGGCTCCACCATTAGATGAAGTGGTCTTTTTATCGGACACAACCTCGCCTGACCTCTCATCCTCCAGATAGAGCGTGGTGGCCGAGGAGGTCTGAACAAAGACCTTCTCCTTAACGTTGACGTGGAACACTTTTGGAGCCGAGATGAAGAATCTGTACTTTCACAAATGTAAATTAAAATAGTATTTAAATCACGAAATGTTAACATTTCATGAATAAGAATATAATAAATAAATGAAAAAATAACAGTAGATATTTAAATTCCATGATTCTACCCAGTGGTGGAGTAATATTATTTTTTATATTCAGGCCAACCTTTTACTGGCACACACAGACTCCAGAGCCAAAATTAGTAAAAGCAGCGAACAAGTAGACCTGTGCATTCTTGAGCCTCAACTGGTCTGATAGTCCTGGTCTGAGCCAATTGTCTCCAGATGTCTAGTCTTATAGTCCTGCCCCTTCTCTACTCACTTTCACAGTTGTAATGGCTGCAGTTGTATTTATAATACTGAGCTCACAATTTGAGAGCTAATGAGAGTACAAGTAAGTGTGTTTTTTAACTTGTTTTAAAAAAAGAGAAAGAAGTATAACAAAATACATTTCTAGTTTATTAGATATTAGATGGCAGTAAACGTTAGGCTGCAGCAGCCTGGGTTCACTGCTCTCTCATTGGTCTCTTCAACACTGCCCCGTTTTTTCTAAATCATGTGATTTACTGGAAGTTTCTGATATTTAAACGTCATTATTGAGCTATGTGTAAACAACATATTGTGGTTTTGTGTAACATATCTTCACTACATTATTAAGCTATGTTTAAACATTGTTTAGTGTAACCTATGTCTTCTCTACATTATTGAGCTACGTTTAAACAACGTTTAGTGTAACCTATGTCTTTTCTACATTATTGAGCTACGTTTAAACAACGTTTAGTGTAACCTATGTCCTCTCTACATTATTGAGCTATGTTTAAACAACGTTTAGTGTAACCTATGTCTTACCATACATTATTGAGCTATGTTTAAACAATGTTTAGTGTAACCTATGTCTTCTCTACATTATTGAGCTATGTTTAAAGAATGTTTAGTGTAACCCAGCTCTTCTCTACATTATTGAGCTTTGTTTAAACAATGCTTTGTGTAATCTATGTCTGAACTACATTATTGAGTGATTTCATTTGAGCTCTATTAATCTCATATTATTCCAATTATTTTCTGACTCATTATTTATTCTGCTGTGTCATTTTGTTTCATTTTATTTTTACTACATACTTTCACACAGGTTTATCTTTACATCAAATTTCGGATGATGGCACCAACGTCATGACTACATGTCATTCTCATACCATCCTCAAGGTGGTGTTCAGAGGTGGGTAGGAACGCGCTACATTTACTCCGTTACAAATACTTGAGTAACTTTTTGGATAAATTGTAATTTTAGGAGTAGTTTTATTGCAACATACTTTTACTTGAGTAAATATTCGAAGAAAGAACGGTACTTTTACGCCGTTCCATTTGGCTACGTGACGGTCGTTACTTTGTTTTTTTAGATCTTTTCTTTTATTACATGCAAGATCTATTTTTATCACGTTAATATTCCTTAGCCCAAGTGAAGGAGGTCTTGTTCGCGAGTGAGGGTACTATGGAGCGTGAGATTGGCCGGAGAATCGGAGCAGCGGGGGCGGTATTGCGTTCGCTTTACCGCACCGTTGTTACGAAAAGAGAGCTGAGTCGCAAGGCAAAGCTCTCGATCTACCGGTCGATCTTCGTTCCAATCCTCACCTATGGTCATGAGGGTTGGGTGATGACCGAAAGGACGAGATCGCGGGAACAAGCGGCCGAGAGGCAATTGAATAACGCCTGCACACACACACAGGCACGCACGCACACGCAGAGTGGTAATCGGGAGAGTTGGGTGAATTCCCTGTGGCCCGTCAACGTTTCGGGGGCGCCGGGTCAACGTCGCAACCAATTCGCTTTTATCTAGAGGGGAGTAACTGAGCGCCCCCTCCCGAAGTGGCACAGCCCAGGTCGGCCTTGAACTGCGATTGGTCAGAAAGACGTAACAGCTAATGACAACATTGAACTCTCATGCAGCAGGGCCCCGTTTCCCGATAACGATGGATCTTCGCTCGTACGATCATTCTCCCGATGGATCTTGCGATCCATCGTCAATTTCTTTGGAGCGTTTCCCGAAACTCCTCTTAACGTGAACGCGCATTCGCTGCACTCACGACGTCGTAGGATTGTAACTGTCTACTGACACGGTGCTGAAATGGGCTCCGTAGGAGGGGGAGACGCAGGAATGTCGCAGGAAAATTGTGTTAAAAAGGGTTAAAATATATCCCCATCAAGGACAACAGCAGAGTAGCCTACAAAAAAAATAGACTGCAATTATATGAATGCTAAAGACATTAAAACACAATTGATTAGGCTTAAACCGACATATATCAGTCCTAATCCTGAACGCACTGTGCGTTTCACTGCATTTTCCCCCCTGAAATAATTCCTCTTCACACCTGTGAATAACCCGGGAAACGTCCATGATGAGGAATACAACGAAGCCCACCGTCTGGCCCGGTGCATCGTTGAGCGCACGATCGGGAGGTGGAAGTTGCGCTTTAGATGCCTTCACAAGTCAGGCGGAGGGCTCCAGTTTTCGCCGGCCAAGTCATGCGCCGTGATATGTGTGACGGCTATGTTGCACAACATTGCAGCTAAGGCTGGGGTGGCATTGCTTGAACCGGAGGACGTTGAGGACGATGACGATGAGGAAGATCGGTGTGAGGACGGCCTCCCTCATACGCGGCTGGTTTTCATGCGCGTCGAATAGTGATTGAGACTTATTTTTAACCCCCTCCACCCTCCCTCATGTCACTAAACATTCCCGTCAACGTGACCAATCCCCACCATATCCCAGCCTTTTGCCTGCTTCTTTGCTTGTTTTTTATAAAAAAAAATATTTGTTTATTTTTTATTTTTTTTAATTTCTTTAATTTCGTTATTTCTTATTTTTTTTAATTTGTTTAATTTAAAAAAAAAAATTACATTATTTTATGCTACGTTTTATGAGTAGCCTATGTCAGTCTGCACAAATCCCCCCACTTTCTCTCACACATTTTGAGTGCCCTGCCTGCGCAAACATTTTCTGGACTGTCCCGTTTTATTTTGGCCATTTTAACATCTTTATTAATAAATTAATTAATAATCTTTATTAATTACCAAACTAAGAACATAAAGGCGCAATGCGTTTTAATAAAACGCATCCAATATACGGAATGTCCGATGGTGACGCCACTGAGGCTATAGCTGACATCTTAGCGTCCTACGAGTACCTACGAGCACCCCTGGAGTACTCGTTAGCTACGAGCGTTTTCAAGACGTTCGTGACCAACGATAGTTTCGGAAAACGCGGTGAAAACTCTACGATGCCCTTTCGACGCACTTCACGATCCACTTAGGCTAACGACGCTTTCGGGAAACGGGGCCCAGGCTCGAACAGAGTCTCACACACACACACACACACACACACACACACACACACACACACACACACACACACACACACACACACACACACACACACACACACACACACACACACACACACACACACACACACACTTTATTTTTAAAACTCTTATTTATTTAAAAGGATGTTATTTACATTATCTTTATTTGAACATTGCTGTTTTATATTTTGTTGGTGTCTATTTTGTACCGTTTGTGTTGCTCTGTTTATTTAAAAAATAAATCGGAGAAACTCAGTACTTGAGTAGTCTTTTCACTGCATACTTTTTTACTCTTACTTGAGTAATTATTTTTACGAGTACTTTTACTTCTACTTGAGTAATTATAATCTTAAAGTAACAGTACTTTTACTTGAGTACATTTTTTAGCTACTCTGCCCACCACTGATCATAAGTCAACCTCAAATCATGTGTCAACCTCATCAGTAAACAAATACAAGTAAACGGGTGAAAAATAATGAAAAGAAATGTTTCAATTTCATGATACTTCCCAGTGGTGGAGCAATATATTTTAATATATTTAGGCCTACCTTTTACTTGCACACACAGACTCCAGAGCAAAGATGAGTAAAATCAACAAACAAGTAGTCTTGTCCATTCTGGAGCCTCAACTGGTCTGAGAGTCCTGGTCTGAGCCACTGGTCTGAGCTACTGGTCTCCAGTTGACTAGTCTTATAGTCCTGGTCTGAGCCAATGGTCTCCAGATGTCTAGTCTTATAGTCCTGCCCTTTCTGTACTCACTTTCACAGTTGTAATGGCTGCAGTTGTATTTATAATACTGAGCTCACAATTTGAGAGCTAATGAGAGTACCAGTATGTGTGTGTTTAACTTGTTTTAAAAAAAGAGAGAAAGAAGTATAACAAAATACATTCCTAGTTTATTAGATATTAGATGACAGTAAAACGTTAGGCTGCAGCAGCCTGGGCTCACTCTGGGGATCTGCCAAATCAGTTAGGGTTGTGTTGTCATCTGCTCTCTCATTGGTCTCTTCAACACTGCCCTGTTTCTTCTAAATCATGTGATTTACTGGAAGTCTCAGATATTTAAGTTTAATTATTGAGCTATGTTTAAACAACATATTGTGGTTTAGGTTAACCTATGTCTTCTCTACATTATTGAGCTATGTTTAATAACGCTTAGTGTAAACCTATCTCTTCTCTACATTATTGAGCTACGTTTAAATAACGCTTAGTGTAAACCTATCTCTGCTCTACATTATTGAGCTACGTTTAAATAACGCTTAGTGTAAACCTATCTCTGCTCTACATTATTGAGCTACGTTTAAATAACGCTTAGTGTAACCTACATCTTCTTGCAGGGTCGCGGGAAGTGGGGGTGCTTAGGGTGCTGCAGCACCCCCCCTGGCGGTCCCTGGCTGTAAGGCAAGGCAAGGCAACTTTATTTATATAGCACTTTTCATACACAAGGCAGACTCAAAGTGCTTCACATATAAACATTGTTATACAATAAAATAAAATAATAGATAAGTAAAAGAAAACATATGCAAAGAAATGAGTAAAATCGAAAGTTAAAAAGGCTTTTTAGTAAGTAAAATTGAAAGTGCAATGTATTTAAGAAAGTGAGAAAATTAAATTGAAAGTTATTTAAGATCCGACTGAAGAAGGAGGCCTTCCGGGATATGATATACTGGAGGACTCCTGACTCGGTTGCAAGGTACCGACAGGCTCGAAGGGCTGCAGCGGCTGCCGTGTCGGAGGCTAAGCAGCGGGTGTGGGAGAAGTTCGGAGAGGCCATGGAGAAGGACTTTCGGTCGGCACCAAAGTGTTTCTGGAAGACTATCCGGCACCTCAGGAGAGGGAAACGGGGAACCATCCAAGCTGTGTACAGTAAGGATGGGACTCTGTTGACCTCAACTGAGGAGGTCGTCGGACGTTGGAAGGAACACTTTGAGGAACTCCTGAATCCGAATAACACGCCCTCTATGTTGGAGGCAGTGCACGAGGTTGATGGTGTTTCGTCGTCAATTTCCCTGGTGGAGGTCACTGAGGTAGTCAAACATCTCCGCAGTGGCAAAGCCCCAGGGATTGATGAGATCCAGCCAGAAATGCTAAAGGCTCTGGGTGTTGAGGGGCTGTCATGGTTGACACGCCTATTCAACATCGCGTGGGAGTCGGGTACAGTGCCAAAGGAGTGGCAAACCGGGGTGGTGGTTCCCCTGTTCAAAAAGGGGGACCAGAGAGTGTGTGCCAATTACCGGGGTATCACACTTCTCAGCCTCCCTGGTAAAGTCTACTCCAAGGTGCTGGAAAGGAGGGTTCGGCCGATCGTCGAACCTCAGATTGAAGAGGAACAATGCGGTTTTCGCCCCGGACGTGGAACTACGGACCAGCTCTTCACTCTCGCAAGGATCCTGGAGGGGGCCTGGGAGTATGCCCATCCGGTCTACATGTGTTTTGTGGATCTGGAGAAGGCGTATGACCGGGTCCCCCGGGAGAAACTGTGGGAGGTGCTGCGGGAGTATGGGGTAAGGGGGTCTATCCTCAGGGCCATCCAATTTTTTTTCATAAGCACTTGAAGTGCTTATGAAAAAACATAGTGCTTTTCACAATGGGGATGAGGATGAAAATAGAGAGGCAACTAAGGAGGTCAGAGCAGAAATCAAGAGGGCTAAATTACAATATAAAAATAAGATAGAGGAGAGACTGGGTAGTAACAACTTGAAGGCAGCATGGGATGGTGTTAAAAGAATGACAGGTTTGCATAAAACACAAAACAAGCCAGTCCATATCCCAATGTATAAGAGTGATAGCGATTTATCTGAAGCATTGAACACTTTTTTTTCACGTTTTGATATTCATGATTTTTCAGATGAACATAAGAAATTAACTGAGGAGCAAGCTCTGGTAAAGTCCACACTCTTCTCAATTACACAAGAAGATGATAGGTCAGTATTTAAGAGAAATAAGGTCAATAAAAGTCCGGGTCCAGATGGCATTACTGGGAGATTGTTAAAGTGCTGTTCAGAACAGCTCTGCGGGGTGTTCACTGATATTTTTGAGATGTCCTTGGAACAGAGAAGGGTCCCAAAGGCATGGAAGGAGTCCATTATTGTTCCAGTGGCAAAGAGCAACACTACAAAGAGTTTAAATGACTTCAGGCCAGTGGCATTGACCTCACTGGTCATGAAGTCATTCGAAAAGATTGTGAAGTGTCTTTTGTTGTTAAGGGTGGGTGAGGCCCTGGACCCAAGGCAATTTGCATACAGGGCTAGAAGAGGGGTGGAGGATGCCCAGATTACACTACTAAATCTCCTGTACAGCCATCTAGATGGTCCGGGCACACACGCTAGGCTTTTGTTTTTAGATTTTTCTTCTGCTTTTAATACTATCCAGCCACATGTTTTAGTTAGTAAACTACTATCAGAATTTAATCTTGAGAGTAATCTTGTGAGCTGGATTATGGATTTCTTAACAAACAGAACACAACGAGTAAAGGTAAATGGTTGTCTCTCGCAAAGGCGTGTCTCTTCCACTGGCTCTCCCCAGGGTTGTGTACTTTCCCCTCTACTGTATATCCTCTACACTAATGACTGTAGAAGTCAACATATAAATAGACACATCCTGAAATTTGCTGATGACACAGTTATTGTTAGTTTACTGCATAAGCATGAATCTCAGCATGGTCCAGTGGTTGATGAGTTTGTCAGTTGGTGTGACAAGTCTTTTCTTCAGCTTAACATCTCAAAGACAAAAAATATGGCCATTGATTTTAGAAGAAACCAATCTTGTTCTCCACCACCTACATACATAAATGGAAACTGCATAGAGATGGTTGACCAGTATAAATATCTGGGAACAATGATAGACAATAAACTCAAATTTGACGTTAATACTGATACTATTTGCAAGAAGGGGCAACAACGATTGTACTTCCTTCGGAAGCTTAACTCCTTCAATGTCGATAAGGTTATGTTGTCTATATTTTATAAATCTTTTATAGAATCTGTTCTCACTTTTTCTTTTATTGCCTGGTATGGGGGCATCAGCCTTAGGGACAAAAACAACCTCAGCCATATTGTGAAGGTGGCTGGGAAGTTGATTGGCTGTCCACAAGTATCCTTGCTGAACATTTATCAGAAGCAGGTTACTAAGAAAGCATTGTCTATATTGGACAATAATAATCACCCCCTTCATTGTTCATTTGAGGCCCTTCCCTCAGGCCGGGGACTAAGAGTCCCTCTTTCTAAGTCCAATAGGTCAAAGAATTCTTTTATTCCTAGCGCAATTCGTTTGCTAAATTTGCACAATTCTTTGCACATACCTGTAAATGTATTTGAATCAGATGACTAGATAAGTATGACAATTATTAGCCCGTGTCTATCTCCTTGTTGTGTGTCCTTGTGTATATTGTGTTTTTATGTTTTTATGTTTTTATGTGTACCTGACTGCAAGACAAGTTTCCCTTTTTGGGACAATAAAGTTAAACTGAACTGAACTGAACTGAATCCTGTTTGTGATATACATGGACAGGATATCGAGGCGTAGTCGTGGTGGGGAGGGGTTGCAGTTCGGTGGTCTGAGGATCTCATCACTGCTTTTTGCAGATGATGTGGTCCTCATTGGATCATCGGCCTGTGACCTTCAGCACTTACTGGATCGGCTGGCGGCCGAGTGTGAAGCGGCTGGGATGATGATCAGCACCGCTAAATCTGAGGCCATGACTCTTAGCAGGAAACCGGTGGATTGCTTACTCCGGGTAGGAAATGAGTCCTTAGCCCAAGTGAAGGAGTTCAAGTACCTCGGGGTCTTGTTCGCGAGTGAGGGTACTATGGACGTGAGATTGGCCGGAGAATCGGAGCAGCGGGGGCGGTATTGCGTTCGCTTTACCGCACCGTTGTAACGAAAAGAGAGCTGAGCCGCAAGGCAAAGCTCTCGATCTACCGGTCGATCTTCGTTCCTATCCTCACCTATGGTCATGAGGGCTGGGTGATGACCGAAAGGACGAGATCGCGGGTACAAGCGGCCGAGATGAGTTTTCTCAGAAGGGTGGCTGGCGTCTCCCTTAGGGATAGGGTGCGAAGCTCAGCCATCCGTGAGGAACTCGGATTAGAGCCGCTGCTCCTTTACTTAGAAAGGAGTCAGTTGAGGTGGTTCGGCCATCTGGTAAGGATGCCCACTGGGCGCCTTCCTTGGGAGGTGTTTCAGGCACGTCCAGTGGGGAGGAGACCTCGGGGAAGACCCAGGACTAGGTGGAGAGATTATATCTCAACACTGGCCTGGGAACGCCTCGGGATCCCCCCGTCAGAGCTGGTCAATGTGGCCCGGGAAAGGGAAGTCTGGGGCCCCCTGCTTGAGCTGCTCCCCCCGCGACCCGACCCCGGATAAGCGGATGACGATGAGGTTATTTAAGATCAGATCAACAGACTCTCTGGAACCCAAGTCGGGACTACAACCCGACCTAAAGGACAATATTCTAGGACTCTAACCCAGCTTCTAGGACTCTAGCCCAGCAACCTTTCTCTCTGGTATCAGATCATGTATTTTTCTGGTAAAAATAGAAAATAAAGGGAAAGTTAAAAAGGCATTTTAGTAAAATAAAGGTACAAATACAAACTAAACTCAGGACTCTAACCCTTATACAAATACAAACAAACTCAGGACTCTAACCCTTATACAAATACAAACAAAACTCAGGACTCTAACCCTTATACAAATACAAACTCAGGAGCAGAAAGCTAAAGCAAACATAAAAGTCTTCAATCTTGTTTTGAAGGTGCTCAGAGTTGGGGCAAGTCTTAAATCCTCAGGGAGTTTATTCCAGCTATTTGTTGCATAGTAACTAAATCCTGCTTTCCCATGTTTCGTGTTTACTCTGGGGATAATTAACAGATTGGTCTCAGAAGATCTTAGTGTTCTAGAAGGCTTATGTAGTGAAAGCATATCAGTTAAATATTTTGGGCCTAAACCATGTAGGGATTTATAGGTTAGCAACATGATTTTAAACTCAATTCTCTGACCTACAGGAAGCCAATGTAACGATTTAAGAATTGGTGTAATATGTTCAAATTTTTTGGTCTTTGTTAAAACTCTAGCAGCAGCATTCTGAACAAGCTGAAGCTTCCTTAGAGTTTGTTTTGGGAGACCTGTAAGGAGACCATTGCAGTAATCAAGCTTACTAGTGATAAAGGCATGTACAAGTTTTTGTAAGTCTTCGGTGGACGTGAGCCCTCTAAGTCTTGCTACATTTTTAAGGTGATAATATGCAGATTTTGTAACTGATTTGATGTGACTTTCGAAATGTAAATCAGAATCCATGATAACCCCTAGGTTTCTGGCTTTGATTGAGGTTTTCAGGGACAGAGAATGAAGGTGTTGGGTTACTTTAAAGGCCCACTATGCAACTTCGGGCATTTCTTGGCTGTTTTCTTGGTTTTGGCACGCACATTTCTCTACACAGCGCCCCCTACAGCTTCGTAGTAGATATTTCACAACACTGTCGTAACAACTCGTTGACGACCCTTCCCCATGCACTTCTACGCGAGCCATGTGCATTTGTTTTCAAAGAAGCCGGCGAATGCGTGGAGCCATGTCCGAAGTAGATGTTCATAAAGTGTAGGCAAGGTTATACATTTTTAAAAAGGTGTATTTGTATTGCAATCAACATAAATCCATCCTTTTTTATAGTTGACGGGGAGAATGTATATCCTAGATTATAATTCTTATATCTTAGGTTGAACAGAACAATCAGTGTAAGAGGTTTGGCCAACATAATAATCTAAATAAACAAGAACCTGGATTCGGGGATTCAGTCTGTATCTGGGGGACGAGACGGACGAACAGCAAAACACCCATGGAAACAAAGGTGTTTATATGGTTGCAACCAAGCAAGCTAGAAACATACAGGGCTCACAACAAAACGGTCGAGAAAACAATTTTTACAGGGCTCACAACAAAATGGTTGAGCAAACACATTTGTACAGAGACTATCAACATCAAGAATACAACGAAGACAAAGTTCACCCAAAGGTACTTTCAATTTCAAAAGCAACACGGCTGAGTCGGCGTCTGATTTGCAGTCTTCTTTTTCTTTCAGTTCACGCTATTCCTGAAAAGCTTGCTCAACGTTTACTCGTGTCTGGCCTCTTTGTCGGTCAGTCTCCATTTTCTCTTCTTCTGTTCCTCCGACATTGGGTTTCTCTGTCTCTTTTTAGTCGGCTGATCTATGATGAATATAACAATCCCTTAGTTACTTGTGTTTATATCGAGCCGGTTCCGCGTTTGGGGGTCTGTGCCGTAAAGCACCAACGCCCGGAGTTCAGAACTTTCAACGCTCCAACGCGTGACGCTTAGCCACGATAGCCAATCAGCGTGGAGCTTGACCCGACATCACCAACAGAGAGTAGTGACCCTTGCACAGAAGCATACGGCCGACATCTTTCTTTATTCTGGGGGTGGAAATAGTAACATAGTTACGCCATTAAATGCGTTTATGGAAACATTTTTAGCGAGAAATGTGCATTTTACTTTCATAATGTTCGCTCGGTGAATGTGAAGGATGTTTGGTTTGATAGTTATGACGAAGAGTGAACGCTCCGTTCACTTGCATGGACAGAGTCTCTGGTTGCTAAGCAACCTCAACGTCTTGGCGGACTATTTCTCTGCTGATCAACACTACGAATGCTGGAAACACACCAGACACACCATGTGAAGTTATTTAACCCGATTATCGTTATTTATGAGTCCTTAGCCCAAGTGAAGGAGTTCAAGTACCTCGGGGTCTTGTTCTCGAGTGAGGGTACTATGGAGCGTGAGATTGGCCGGAGAATCGGAGCAGCGGGGGCGGTATTGCGTTCGCTTTACCACACCGTTGTTACGAAAAGAGAGCTGAGCCGCAAGGCAAAGCTCTCGATCTACCGGTCGATCTTCGTTCCTATCCTCACCTATGGTCATGAGGGTTGGGTGATGGCCGAAAGGACGAGATCGCGGGTACAAGCGGCCGAGATGAGTTTTCTCAGAAGGGTGGCTGGCGTCTCGGGATAGGGTGAGAAGCTCAGTCATCCGTGAGGAACTCGGATTAGAGTCGCTGCTCCTTTACTTAGAAAGGAGTCAGCTGAGGTGGTTCGGGCATCTGGCAAGGATGCCCACTGGGCGCCTCCATTGGGAGGTGTTTCAGGCACGTCCAGTGGGGAAGAGACCTCGGGGAAGACCCTGGACTAGGTGGAGACCTCGGGGAAGACCCTGGACTAGGTGGATAGATTATATCTCAACACTGGCCTGGGAATGCCTCGGGATCCCCCCGTCAGAACTGGTCAATGTGGCCCGGGAAAGGGAAGTCTGGAGCCCCCTGCTTGAGCTGCTCCCCCCGCGACCCGACCCCGGGTAAACGGATGACGATGAGATGAGATCGTTATTTATATCCGAGATTATTTAATCTAACCCGATCTAAACTCTATCATGCACCCAAACACGGCGGCGTTTGGGTTTCCTACCTCGGACTCTAGCGCAGCCACAGGCGCGTTGGGCGCGTTGAACCATTTTTGTGACACACAATGATCAAGCGTCAGGTTAGGCGCGTTACTCGCGTTATCCAACGCGAGTAACGCGGTTGGTGTGGCCGTACCATTAGTCGATTGATCCATGATGAATGCAACAATTGCCTCGCAACTGGCTGTTTATATCTAGCCGGTGCCATGTTTGGGTGTGTGTCTGTGCCGTAAAGCATTTTCGAAACTACAATCTGACTACATTTTCGAGGATACTTCCGTTGCGTCACATCCGGATTGTGTCGGTCCGAACAGAGCAAGTTGCATATGCGCTTTTTCACTGGAGAGGCGACATGGGTAAATGACACACCCACCAATCGACCCAGAAATGGATGCAGAACCATCAGCATAACTCTCAACCTGCATACTTAATGTAATTTTGGCTCAAAAAGTTGCATAGTGGGCCTTTAAGCCTTTCCGTTTTAGCACCAAATACAATTATCTCTGTTTTATCCTCATTTAGCTGAAGGAAATTTCGGCACATCCAGTCTTTCACTTGCTCAATGCACTGGCACAGCAGATCTATGGGCCGATAGTCATTTGGTGATAGCGATACATAGATTTGCGTGTCATCAGCATAGCAATGATGGTCAATATTGTTATTATGCATGATTTGCCCTAGTGGGAGCATGTAGATGTTGAATAAAGAGGGTCCTAAGATCGAACCTTGTGGGACTCCACACATCACGTTGGTTGATTCTGATACAAAGTCGCCGATGGAAACAAAGTAGTTCCTATTTTGTAGGTAGGATCTGAACCAATTTAAGACTGTGCCTGAAAGCCCCACCCAGTTTTCTAACCTGTCCAAAAGTATTGTATGGTCTACAGTGTCGAATGCAGCACTGAGGTCTAGTAGCATTAGTATTGAGGTTTTGCCAGAGTGTGTTAAGACGGATGTCGTTTACAACTTTAATGAGGGCGGTCTCAGTGCTGTGCAGGGGTCGAAATCCTGATTGGAAGGTGTCATAACAACCAGTTGATGCCAGGAAGTGATTAAGTTGCTGGAGGACAACTTTCTCAATGATTTTACTTATGAAGGGCAGATTTGATATTGGTCTGTAGTTGTTAATAATAGAGGTATCTAGGCTCCGCTTTTTTAAAAGGGGTTTAATAACTGCAGTTTTCAGGGCTTTTGGGAAGTTGCCTGACTGGAGAGAGTTGTTAACTATATGCAATATGTCTATTGCTAGGCAGTCAAAAACATTCTTAAAGAGGTTGGTAGGTAAAGAATCAAGGCAACAGGTGGATGGCTTTAGTTGTGTAACAGTTTCCACAAGAGTTTTAGAGTCAATAACATTAAAGCATGCTATCCCTGCCACGTTACTTTTGCCTGAACAGGGTGGTAGTCCAACATTTTTGTTTGAAGTGGAGATATTGATGGCGCGTCTGATGCCTTCAATTTTATCAGTATAAAAAGCTGCAAACTCATTGCATTTCTGCGTGGAATGGAGATCAGGTGGAATTTGTGTTGGGGGGTTGGTCAGTCTGTCAACAGTTGCAAATAGGGTTTTTGCATTATTATTATTGGATTTAATGATATTGGAGAAAAATGTTTCTCTAGCACTTTTTAAGTCTGAATTGTAGGCACGGAGGCTCTCTTTGTAGATATCATGGTGAATATGAAGTTTTGTTTTACGCCAGATGCGTTCAACCTTCCTGCATTCTTTTTTCTGTGCTGTTACAGAAGCAGCTTTTCTCCAGGGTGCCTTTTGCTTTCCAGAAATCGTTTTAACCTTGTAAGGTGCAATGACATCCATGACTTTCAAAATTTTCAAATTAAAGTTTTCTACAAGATCATCAGCAGAACATGGGTTGAGAGGTGGTAGTAAGGAGATGGCCTTTCTAAAAAGTACATACGATTCTTCATTGATATACCGTTTTTTGACAGTATTTGATTTTGTCTGTATGTTGGGAATAAAAGATATATTAAAGAAAACACAAAAGTGGTCAAACAAGGAAGGATCAGTCACAGAGAGATCAGAAACATTGAGGCCCTTTGTGATAACCAGGTCTAGAGTGTGGCCCTTACAATGAGTAGTCTCTTTCACATGTTGGGACAGTTCAAATGTGTCCAAAATGGTAAAAAGTTTTTTTGCACACTTGTCATTCAAATCATCAGTATGAAAATTGAAGTCACCAGTTATAACTAGACAGTCAAAGTCTGTGGAGATGCTAGACAATAATTCTGTGAATTCATCGAAAAAATTTGCAGAGTATGTGGGTGGCCTGTAAATAATTAATAGGAGAACTCTGGGGGAGCATTTCAATACAGCACAAAGGTATTCGAATGATGGGAAATCACCAAATAACATCTGTTTCCCCTGAAAATCATTTTTAAATATAACAGCAACCCCTCCACCTCTTTTTCCAGATCTACATGCATCAAAAAAGTTATAGTTGGGAGGAGCTGTCTCTATCAGAACGGTTGCACTGTTATTTTGTTCCAGCCATGTTTCAGTTAAAAACATAAAATCCAGTTTAGAGGTGGTAATAAAATCATTAACTAAAAATGATTTGTTATTAAGAGACCTAACATTAAGTAGGCCCATCCTGATGGTGTTGTTGATAGGCTTTAAGGTTGTTTTTGGTTTGGAGGAAATATGTATGAGATTTGTGAGCTTAGCAGTGTGTCTAAGTTTCCCTTTGTTTACTCTCTTAGTGGTTACAGCAGGAATGCAAAAGTTGCCATGTTTTGACATAGGCAACCTTGGGTTCAGCAGATTATGCGAAACGTCCTTTATACTTTGTCTACGGCTGAACCCTTTTTTGTCTCAGTAATACTCAGGACTACTATCAGTACAGGGGGCGGGGGGCTGGGGCGCCCTCCGCTTTGGTGTTATCAGCCTGTGGGAATGACCTGGCGATGCTATCATTGACACAGATGCAAGTTTGATGCCTACATATTCCTGTTTCTTAAATTCAGCTGGAAAATCGCAAAGGGAGGAGACAGTGGAGCTGGAGTTGTTGTGGCTATGGGAGAGATGAGGAGGGGGGTGGCCGTTCCTCGCCAAGCCAGCATCGGCGATGGGGGAGGGCACGGTGTCCATGGTGTCGGGCAGGCTGTTGTCTCTCTTCAAGGTCTTTGGTCTGTAATGCAGAGGAGGGGGGTGGCCGTTCCTCGTCAAGCCAGCATCAGCGATGGGGAAGGCACAGTGTTGATGACGTCGGGCGGGCTGTTGTCTCTCTTCAAGGTCTGTGGGCTGTCTGCTATCTGTGTGTCAGATAGTGGCAGAGTAGATGTGTGGGGGAGGCTGTAGTCTCGCTTCTTCTCAACCTGTGCTCTGATTGTGGCCTGTGCGTCAGACCATGGCAAGATTGTGGCCTGTGCGTAAAGCGAGAAGAGAAGATTGTCCCTCAACAGTTTTGAGCCTAACCTGTTTGGGTGTAGGCCATCTGCTCTGAAAAGATATTTGCGCCCCCAGAATAAGTTGAAATTGTCAATAAAGCTCCTTCCTCTTTCATTGCAGACTCTGGAAAGCCATGTATTCAGTGCAAGTAGACGACTGAATCTGTTTATTCCCCTGTCAACTGCTGGTATGGGTCCACTGATGAATGAGTTGATGTGTATTTTGTCCAGTGTATCCAATAGATCAGTGTAATCCCTCTTCAGAAGTTCTGACTGTTCTCTTTGAATATCATTAAATCCTGCATGCACAATAATCTGTGAGATTTTGGGGTTTTCCAATATGATTTTGGCTAGTTTATGGTTGATATCACTAACCATTCCATATGGGAAGTTGCATGTTTTGATCTTCTTACCGGTTATATCCTTGATGGTTGAGTCTCCTATAATCAGAGTGTCTGGTTCATCTGCTTCCTCTGAGATGGGCCCTTGTTGGACGGTGGCAGACACATGCGCAGCCCGCCTCTGTGGCGACTGGTTGTTCCATGTCTGTCCGTACCGTCTGTCCGGACACATTTCAGGGGTCAGGGGTGCACAGGTGGCCGAGGCATGCGCAGCTCGCCTCCATGGCGACTGGTTCATGTTCCGTCTCTGTCCGCACTGTCCGTCCGGACGCATCTCGGGGCTCAGGGGTGCATGGGTGGCAGGCTCGTTCGTGGACTCTTGAAGTGGCAGGAACCGGTTCTTCAGTGGCAGGGTTAATTTCAGTGACGGGCTAATCCGGCTGATAACTTTAGCTTTGGGTAGTTTAGCATTTGGCGTTGAGTGATCTTGTTGATTCACTTTGGTATGTTGTTTTGGCTTAGCGCCGACTCTGTGCCAGTGAAACGCAGCTGGAACTGTCTCTCTCTTGTCCAGCTTCGGGAAGGATACAGTGTAGCTTTGATCATCTTGCTGTATCTGAGTGAGCTCAGCAAACTCACCCATCGGCACTGTATCCTGTAGGGGTCCTTAGCATTTTTCTAATGCTGCTAGTCTCGTTTCCATTAAAGCCACCGTCTGTCGCAGTTTGGTGCAGTCTGTGCATTTCCCAGTCTCCATGCCTGAGATATCCGAGTACAGAGGCATGTTGGCGATAGGAAAGTCCAAGGCTTTTTCTGCGGTCTGATCCGGGAGTAAAAAGTGCCAAAATGTATTGTTGAATCGAGCGATGGAGGACGACGAAAACAAACTATATACTGTTAGGTATTATGATCATGAAATAAAATAAGATAAAGTAGATCTGAACGATGAATTAAGTAGTTTTTTCCAATGCCTAGCGGAGCTTCGGGAAACATGACCTCTCTCTGCTGCTGCTACACAATGTGTAGTGTAACTGCAAGTGAGAATGTTTTCTGAACGAATCAATACTTTTTTTTTTAGAGTAGAATTTTATCATACAACATGATTATTCATGAAATGATTGACATCCACCCTTTTTGTTATATTTATCATATTAGCATTTCATTTTATTTAGGACATTGTCTGTGTAGGCTGACGTAGTGACGCACAACGCAGAACAATGCTGTGTGCGCGACGGGAAAATTCGAGAAGTCAAGCTTGTTACAAGTGCAATGTGTCACAGAAAATAAGTATTTTCAGATTTTTTTTGGCACCAAGAAGGCAAAACTTCGCGATCAAAACACCAGCCGGACATCTAATTCCCTGCATTCCGTATGTGACCTGTCCATAGCTCAATATGGTAGGCCTACTATGCTGATTTAACATAAGCATATTGGTGTACAACATCTGTTGTAGTTCAAAACATTCTAAAACTGGTGTAAAATGTTGCTGGCCATATTAATAGACACGTTGAATGTTATCGTTTTGATTCTGGAATCCCGCACGTAAACTGGTTGGCAAAAAAGGAGCAAAGACGGACGGACGGTTCACTTGACGGAGAAATCGTCACCTTCCTCATATCAGACAACTCGTAAGTCTGGATGAAAACGAAGGCTTTCGTTTACTGTCACTTTCCTTTGTAAACCTTTAGAAATAACCTCCTGAATCCTTGTTATAACGCTGTGTAATCAAGTCAATAAAAATAGTGTAAATCAATCCGGACCGCAACAGCTTGTCGGCATGTTGTTAGTGTGTGCAATTCAGCACAGTATCAGCCGAGTTGACTCTACATTGGATGTTGCGCAGCATTTATTATGACGTCATTATATAGACTCTCTCAGCACCCCCCACTCGGACTGACTTCCCGCGTCCCTGTCTTCTTGACATTATGGAGCTAAGTTTAAGCAATGTTTTGTGTAACCTATGTCTTCTCTACATTATGAGCTATGTTTAAACAATCTTTAGTGTAACCTATGTCTTCTCTACATTGTTAAGCTATGTTTAAAGAACGTTTAGTGTAACCTATGTCTTCTCTACATTATTGAGCCCATGTTTAAATACTGCTTAGTGTTAACTATGTCTTCTCTATTTAGCTATGTTTAATAACGCTTAGTGTTAACCTATGTCTTCTACATTATTGAGCTATGTTTAAATAACGCTTAATGTAACCTATATCTTCTCGACATTATTGAGTTATGTTTAAACAACGTTTAGTGTAACCTATGTCTTCTCTACATTATTGAGCTATATATAAACAGCGCTTAGTGTAACCTATGTTTTCCCTACATTATTGAGCCATTTATTTTTAGCAAATACTTTCACACATGTTTATCTTTACTTCAGAATTCGCATGATTGCACCAACATCATGACTACATGCTATCTTCAAACCATCCTAAAGGTGGTGTTACATTGCGCCATTGCCTATTGCCATAGCCTCTCTGTTTATTTTTTAAGTCAAACGTACATATTGTTCTGAAGGCGCTTTGGCCTTTGGATAATCAGTCATCCTCGAATCAAACGTCAACCTCATCAGTAAAGAAATACAAGTAAACGGGTGTGCTGCCTTTTTCTGGATAAATAGAACTGTAGCCTTTACAGTTCCAAAAAATTCAATGAGTTGTTGTGATTCAAGGGTTTATGTCCTATGGAGGAAACAGTAAGATAGTAAATATATACGTATACAAATGTATATTATATTTACGTTAATAGTAATATATATATTTTAATCAAATCAGCTGAGAAAAGTAAAGGCTCTAGTTGTCTTTATCCATTAAAACTGCAGCTCCCTATCTAACTTTTCTTTTTCGGATTTGTTTCCAGTCTTGACCAAAGGCCGATATGCCGTCGAAGCCTATATGTTTGGATATGCAGCGCTAAGGTAACAAACACAACATTCCCTATTTTTGTTGGTTTATACACTAGTTTTAATATATTAATATTTTTTTATTCCAAATCCATTTCCGTTTTCACTATCCATCAAACATAACTCCCGACAATAGACCTCTAAAGAATAAGTCCCGCCTCCGAGGCTCCCAGTTCTCTCCCTCCGTCAAATGTCCACGAGAATAACATGGCGTTTAGAATGATCGTACATAACAAACTCTGTAGGCGGTGAGGAAGTGAAAGCTGCGTCACATTTAAGTTGTTCAAACTACACATTTTGAATTACACTTTCAGTGTAGTTCACTTTTTCCATTTAGTTTCCATTGGGGGTTTGGATTGTCGGCGCCGTTAAAGTAGTAAACGATTATTAATGCGGGAGCTAGTACCGATCTGCGCAGACTTCATGCGTCATACTTGTTAGGTAGGAGGGAGGAGATGTCCTTGATCGCAACCACAACCTAACATGATGGTCATTTCCCGAGTGATTTCAGTGGTCTATAAATCTTTATCGCTGGCGAGGATCAGCCTCTTTTATCCGCAACATAACTTTTTGGTTTGACCGTGATAAGGGTTTGCTGGCTGTCATTGAGATTTAGATCGATTTGATCGATTTCATACATGAAAGAGCAGCGTTGGAGCTGTCACGTCAAAATTGTACCGGGGGCGAAAATTGTACCGTGTACGTAATCAGTTGTCCGTTGCCAGGCAACGGACAACAGATTACGTAAGGGGTTGTCCGTTGCCATGCAGGTTTCAATCGCACTCATGTTGCCGAAGACGAAATAATATAATACAGATAACGGATCGCTAGATAACACTTGTTTTTACTTCATATTTGTATTGCATTTAATTGTTTAATCTAATTTAGCTAGTAAACTGAGTGTTTAATGTGTATCATAGTCATAGTCTCTAATTTAATTTAGAGAATAGATTATAGGTAATGGATAGATAGATAGATAGATAGATAGATAGATAGATAGATAGATAGATAGATAGATAGATAGATAGATAGATAGATAGATAGATAGATGGGTAGATGGGTAGATGGTGAGTAGGCATTTACTAACTGGTAAATGCTTTTTATTATTATTATTCACGTTATCCCCATAACATTTAGCTATTACTGTGTAGGGAAATAGACAAATACAATGCAATACAATACAAATATAAAGTTAGGAACGCTAATAAATGTAATTTGTAGAATAAGTGTTATCTGTCTTGTCGCGCTCAATGAACGAGTTCGCGAATGTTCAAGAACCTTCCAACGTCATTCGACGTGGGACGCGATCGTCTGTTGCCAGGCAGGTTTGGAATGGATTACTATGGATGACGTAGGCCGGTAAAACTTTCGCCCCCGGTACAATTTTAACGTGACAGTGCCACTGAACTCCATTTAGGTCAAGAAAAACTATGAAGCATTGCCGTTGCTATGCAACCTTGACTTGGAGAGTCGTGACGTCCTAGTCTGCGCAGATCTGCGTTGGCATCATGTTTCTTCATAATAGTGGACTACTTTACCGGCACACTGACAATCCAAAACCCACGTGGAAACTCGATGGAAAAAGTGTGTAGTTCAAAACGCGACGCAGCTTTTACTTCCACATCGCCTACATAGTTTGTTATGTACGGTCATTCTAAACGCCACGTTATTTCCCATCGACATGTCACCAAGGGAACCGGGAAACTCGGAGGCGGGACTTATTCTTCAGAGGTCTGCAACAACAAGCATTTTTAGGGATTAGAATCCTGTAATAATGGGGAATAACATTGCGTTTTGAAAGAGACAGAAAAAATATGAACATGCATGGTTTTATTAATACATGATACATATTATTGGATATGTAGAACGTAAAGCATTGATTAACCACAGGAGTTACATATTTCATGAGTATAATATTTGTGGTATATATATATCTCCGTTAAGATTTGAGTGGGCCAGAGATCATGGTTCTGATGTGAAATATACTGAACCAAAGTGGACCTTTACAAACTACAGTCATTCAGGTTATTAGCAAAGTCACTGAAAGATTTACAACTAAGCTCGTATCTCCTCGATGAGGCACACTTCTGAGCATCAGGAACCAACTCCACCCAGGTGGTGGAGTCCAACAGGTACTGCATTCTAGAGAGAGAGAGAGAGAGAGAGAGAGAGAGAGAGAGAGAGAGAGAGAGAGAGAGAGAGAGAGAGATGGACAGAGAGAGAGATGGACACAGAAAGAGAGAGAGAGAGGGAGAGAGAGAGAGAGAGAGATGGACACAGAAAGAGAGAGAGAGAGATGGACACAGAAAGAGAGAGAGAGAGACAGAGAGACAGACAGAGAGACAGCGAGAGATGGACAGAGAGAGAGATGGAGAGAGAGAGAGAGAGAGAGAGAGAGAGAGACAGACAGACAGACAGACAGACAGACAGACAGACAGACAGACAGACAGACAGACAGAGAGAGAGAGAGAGAGAGAGAGAGAGAGAGAGAGAGAGAGAGAGAGAGAGAGAGAGAGAGAGAGACGGACAGAGAAATAGAGAGAGACGGACAGAGAAAGAGAGAGATGGACAGAGAAAGAGAGAGAGAGAGAGAGAGATGGACACAGAAAGAGAGAGAGAGAGAGAGATGGACACAGAAAGAGAGAGAGAGAGAGAGAGAGACAGAGAGAGAGAGACAGACAGAGAGACAGAGAGAGATGGACAGAGAGAGAGAGAGAGATGGACAGAGAGAGAGAGAGAGACAGAGAGAGAGAGAGGGGGAGAGAGAGACAGAGAGGGGGAGAGAGAGACAGAGAGGGGGAGAGAGAGACGGAGGGGGAGAGAGAGACAGAAAGACAGAGAAAGAGAGAGAGACAGACAGACAGACAGACAGACAGACAGACAGACAGACAGACAGACAGACAGACAGACAGACAGACAGACAGACAGAGAGAGAGAGAGAGAGAGAGAGAGAGAGAGAGAGAGAGAGAGAGAGAGAGAGAGAGAGAGACAGGTGTAGTGGGGGGGAAGAGAGTCAACATAGCCTGGTATATATATCTTAGGATTTGTACTTCATGGAGATCACTTCATCGCTTACTCTCCGTGTGAGTCGGTGGTGGAGCCGTCTTTGCCCATGATGAGGTACTGCTGGTCTACCTCAAGCTGCTCTCTGCACTGAAGCCTGTTGGCAAACACTCTCTTGCTGTGGGCGGCTACCCTGGTGTCCTTACCTGCGTGGGACAGGACGTACACGCGTCGTATCAAAGTAAAAGAACGCAGTCACACATTAGCATTTGTCTCGAGTGTTGTGGATGTCCTCTTTAATAAGCCTTACTTGACTTGAGGAGCATCACTACATTTGTGTGGTAAAGGCGAAAGTTGCTCTTGAAGGAGACATCGAGAACCTCCACCAGGAACTCTGAAAGCAAATCGGGAAGAATGAGAATAAACACAGCAGCTGTTCTGTTGGTTCAGGTGATGTAACATGAGCGCAAAAACACAATGTGTTGAGATTAAAAGTTCCAATGACATGCCACCAGGTGTGGTGTGATTAGCCGTTACAAGCCGTTTTGGAAATTGGCCCCTTGTGACATCACAGGTGGGCGTGTCCACCTAGATGTGTTCTGGATAGATCAGTTTGCCAGCCTACCCAGTGGACTGTAGCAAACGTTGCTCATCTATCCGTCACACATCCACATCTATCCACATCGAGGTGGACACGGCCACCTGTGATGTCATAAGAGGTAGATTTCCAAAACGGCTTGCAACGGCTAATCACACCATATGGGACCTTTGCAGATGTAGTAAAATTATTAAATCTGTGAGGGGGTTAATGTGACAGGGTTACTGTGAGAGGGTTGGTGTGACAGGGTTAGTATGACAGGATGAGTGGGACAGGGTTAGTGTGACAGGAAGAGTGTGACAGGGTTAGTGTGACAGGATGAGTGACACAGTGTTAATGTGAAAGTGTTAGTGTGAAAGGGTTAGTCCGACAGGGTTACTGTGAGAGGGTTAGTGTGAGAGGGTAAGTATGAGAGGGTTAGTGTGACAGGGTTAGTGTGACAGGGTTAGAGTGACAGGATGAGTGTTAGAGGGTTAGTGTGATAGGGTCAGTGAGAGGTTCAGTTTGAGAGGGTTAGTTTGAGAGGGTTAGTGTGACAGGGTTAGTGTGAGAGGGTTAGTGTGACATGGTAAGTGTGACAGGGTGAGTGTGACAGGATGAGTGAGACAGGGTTAGTGTGACAGGGTTAGTGTGAGAGGGTTAGCGTGACAGGGTGAGTGTGAAAGGGTTAGTGCGACAGAGTTATGTCCTCACTGTAATCCACCAAAGGGTGGTAGCAGGCGTGCTGTATCCGGCTGCCCTTCTTAATCTGGGTCTTCAAGAGGTTCTTCACTTCATGGCAGGGTCCTGATAGAATAAGACAACGTTAGCAGAGTAGCAACAAAGCTTAGCGACATTGTGGGAGGCTGGCTGCCAGCGGTTGGGAATGAAGACCTACTCTCTGCACATTGGCACACGTCATCAGAGCACAGTTTGGACACCTCTGTGCCCCTCTTGGGGGCAGAGTAGAATATAGTGCACTTCTTCACTGCAACGAAAGCAAAGAGCATAAATTAGGCTCATCAAGCCGGTGCTCATGGAATGAATGAAGATATGAGTGGATGAAAGGGTTATGGAAAGGATGGTTGTTACTTGGTTCATAATAATCGTAGAAGGAGGCTTGAGCGGGCTGCAGGAGGCTGATGGGGACGGTTTGTTTAGCCTCAAACGTTATGCACTGGCTCTCAGCCTTGAGCTGCAGGGAAAGGATGTGAATGCAGGATCAGGTGCAGCACTAAGGACCACAATGGGAATAAGCCTTAGGGCTTTTATTGTGTCATCCCTGACTATCTTTATTGATAGAATGTATTGCACAGGTTGTTGTTTCATATTTTTGTGTCAAGAATGGTCAAATAAAATCTATCGAAAATCACTAGCATGTTGCATCGAATGTCATCAGATGGGGTCTGTTGTGAGAAGGCAGTACCTCGTTGAAGTACAGTATGACTCTTCCAGAGGAGATCTCATAATGTGAGATGTAGAGCTCAGGGGGACTTTTAAGCTGTTGAAGGAACAGGGTAAGAGCAGATTAAGTAATTCAATTAAATTTCATTAGTATAGCCCTTTATCACAGGTACAGTCTCAAAGGGCTTTACAGGCCATGTATTTATAAATATGACACCCCCCCCCTGACTCTAGCCCCCCAGAGGGCCAGAGCAAGGAATAAAGCTGGAGAAGAGACGCTGATTGGGGATCCCTCCTTCCAGGGATGGAGTGCAATGGGTGCCATAATTGACATACCGTCGCATAACGTAGCTATCGTGATAATCTGATTTGAAGGAGGCTTACTTACTTTGTCCAGATGCTCTGTATTAGCCTCAAAGCCACTGAGGAGGGTGATGTCTGCAATAGCCATACCAGTGAGATTGCTTTTCAGGCTGGAAAACAGAAACAGATGAATATGAATAACACTTGGCCCAGGCTAGGACAGGTGGAAACATATGGAGATAGATTGGTGAATCCCACTCAGCTTCCCATTGGTTTCATACACCCAATAAATGTGTTTAAAGTGAACTGAAATTAATATGTGTGAACTGAACTAAACTGAATGTGTGTAAAGTAAAATGAACTGAATCTGTGTAAAGTGAACTGATTGTATGTAAAGTGAACTGAACTGAATCTGTGTAAAGGGAACTAAACTGAATGTGTTTCCAGTGAAGTGAAGTGAATTTATGTTAAGTGAACTGAACTGAATGTGTGTAAAGTGAACTGAACTGAATGTGTGTAAAGTAAACTGAACTTTATGTGTGTAAAGTGAACTGAACTGAATGTGTGTAAAGTGAACTGAACTGAATGTGGGTAAAGTAAACTGAATTTGTGTACAGTGAAGTGAAGGGAATACATGTAATGTGAACTGAATGTGTGTAAAGTGAGCTGAACCATCTGAACGCCATCCAGGTTGACAGGACTTAAGGACTCACCTTAAACAGACATTGTACACCAAAGAGTTTTCTTTAGCAGAGTTTTCGTAGGTTTCTCTCCTACGTCGGGTTCTGTGCTTGTCGATTTCTGCGTCGTAATCGTAGTTTTCATCGAAGTACTGGTAGTTGTCCAGAATCTTAGCTGTTGAAATAACGGTTGGCATGTTTTCTATTTCTTTACACTGTTTGAAGTACCTTTAAAACTGGTGTTAACAACTAGACCAACTCACAGGTGTACTGAGCCTTCCCCTCTAGCGTCACGTTGATGTTCAGTAAGGTACAGCTTTCCTTGGGCTCCATCAGATAGAAGTGCTTCATGACCTGTACAGATGGACCGTTGAGTTACTAGTCATTACATTTTTTATTTGCTTTTGCCAAACATTGAGCAGAAATAAATCAAACCATCTTACTTTCATTTTGATGTTTCCCGTTCCTTTCAGTTCCACCTTGATCTTGTTTCCTATCATGGACTGAGATGACAGACAGGATTAAAGAGATGAGTTAGGAGTAGGGTAAGTGGTTCTACGGGCTCGGTGTCCATGAGGATGTACTGTACCTTCAGCTCGACTATCACTTTGTCCGTCGGCTCTTTTAACAACAACTCCCCCTTGTCTGATCTTCCCGATACGAAGAACTCTGCCTCCACCGTACTGAAAGACTTAGCGGGCTTCTTCACGTCATACTCTGCCAGGGCCTCCAGAGCCACGATGGTATCCTGGACACAAGAAAGTACTTCAATATAGCTCGTAGTTGTACTTCAATATAGCTCGTAGCAGCTGGACTTGAATATAGCTCCTAGTTGTACTACGATGTAGATCGAAGTTTTACTTGATTATACCTCATAGTTGTACTTGAATATAGCTCATAGTTGTATGTGAACCTAGCTCATAGTTGTACTTGATCATAGCTCGTAGTTGTACTTGAATTAAGCTCGTAGTTGTTCTTGAATATAGCTCGCAGTTGAACTTGAATATAGCTTGTAATTGTATTTGAATATAGCTCGTAGTTGAACTTTAATATAGCTCTTAGTTGTACTTGAACATTGCTTGTGGTTGTACTTGAATTTAGCTTGTAGTTGTACTTGAATAAAGCTTGTAGTTGTACCTGAATATAGCTTGTAGTTGTGATTGAATATAGCTCGTAGTTGAACTTGAATATAGCTCTTAGTGGTACTTGAATAATGCTCGTAGTTGTACTTGAATAAAGCTCATAGTTGAACTTGAATATAGCTCATAGTTGAACTGCAGCTCTGTTCATTTTCCATGAAGGAACCAGGTTACCTGCGTTGACATGAACCCCCCGCCGTAGTTCTCCTGCGCGACCAGCCAGCAGGAGGCGCTGTCGGCCCACGGGAAGTCCTGGTGCGCCACAGCTGTCAGCAGGGCGTAGGCCGTCGTTTCCACGGTGATAGCATCCTGCTGAGAGGAGCTTTCTGGATCGTCTATCCACACCCGGCAGCCATTGTCATCTGTGGAGTGTAAAGAAGTCAACAAACACGCAGATTCAACTGTTTCAGTGTGAGCATTGTGTTGTTGGACCGACATTGTGTGTCTGACCGACCTTCTGCAGCCAGAGCTTGGAGCTGCTTCCAGGCTGGTTTGGCTCCGTCTATGTCAGGCAGACAGACGGCCAGGCAGTAGGCTGTGATGGCCACAGCATAAGGCCTCTCCAGCTCCCCCACGTGGGAGAGGAGGTACGACGTCGAGCTGGCGATACTAGCCACCTAAGGACCAAAATAAATTCAGAAGTTTATGGACGTAGAAGTACAGTGAAAAGACCTCAAACCAGAAAGCATGCATGGTTTCTGAACCAGTGCTAGCAGCACCCCTAGGGGTCACTTGGGTAACTGCATGCACATTTCTTGGGCGGACAAATGTCCGACACTATTCCAGAACATCGGACACTTGGAATATCTTCCGGATGTTATTCACTTATAATTAAATAATCACCAAAAGTCCACATTTAAACGACAAAAGACCCAAACTAAGTTGCTTCAATAAATGCCATTTATTATATTAGCCTAGGCAAAAAAAACATAACAGACATTCTACGCAAAAATGATATACGGGTAAAAAATAATTAATTTGATAATTGCAATTCTTGCAGGCCACTTTTGGCGCAACTTCATGGCATGAAAGTGCTCCGCTGCTCGCGAAAAGTTGAAGTCTTTCACTCCCGGCCCAAGGCTCGATATGCGTATCAGCCTCGTCACCTTTTCCTCAGCTAGGCGGTTTCTGATAGATGTTTTAATCCTGTTTTGAAGAGAAAAGGCTCGTTCCGCAGGAACACTGGACACGGGGATTGTACTGGCGATTTTGGCCAGCTTTGCCCAGTCGGGAAAGATTTTTCGGCGAGCGCGTTCACGAGGATTTTATGCCGTGACAAATTCGCTCGAGTTGAAATATTTCAACTTTGACGCGAATTTCACGTGATGACAGCCAATCAGCGTTCAACAGCTTGGCCACTGAGTGACATGTGTATGCATGTGCGGGTGCATTGCGCAAGTTCATGAATGCACGTTCGTGTTTGCCTCCCTGGTGACTTGGCCAGGAACCGCTACTGGTTTTCATATGCTAATGATTAATTCATACATAAATGCAAACTTCTTTCTTTTTTTTCTCGGACATGTGGGCCGTTTACATTTTATTTTACCAGCCATGCGTGTGTGCAATTGGCCAATGTCCGGCTATAGCCGGCTAACGTGAACGCTGGGCTATATCTCTATATGCATATGTAGCTATATGGATAGCTGTGGCTCACCACATCGTTCTTCATGCTCTGTTCGACGAATGGGATGGCGTGCTGCAGCGCCACGGCGATGAACGCCGTCATGGATATGTCCTTCCCAGCGCCTCTGATCCCCCCCTGCAGTGGAGGGAAGGGGGGGGGTCAGGAGAAGCACACCTTTAAAGGGGACATATTGAACCCCCAGGTGAGGGTGGGATTAGCCGGTACAAGCCGTTTGGAAAATCGGCCTCTTCCGACATCACAAGTCGGCGTGTCCACCTAGATGTATGACGGATAGATGAGCAACGTTTGCTAGTCTAGAGCCCGACCGATATATCGGCGGGTCGACATTAGCGGCCGATATTAGGCATTTTCCAAACTATCAGTATCGGGCGATTAATGAATAATAAAAAAAATAATTAAAAAAATGTGGTTTCGGTTATTGTGTTTTTGTTCAAAGAACTTTAAGTTTCAGATCTTAAGTTTGTATTTTTTACATTTTAATTATCAGAATTTTAATACATTTTGATTTTGACTTTTCTGTTGTGACAATTAAACAAAAAAAATAAAGTTTATTTGCATTACCTTATTATTTTAGTGAGGACTCATTATAACTACAAATAACCAATGTTATGGAAATCTGTTTATGTTTTGTTACGCGTTTCTGGAATTTCTTTTTTAAATATATATCGGCCGATATATCGGAGTAGGCTGGTAGACTGATCTATCCAGCACACATCTAGGTGGACACGCCCACTTGTGATGTCAGAAGAGGCACATTTTCAAAACGGCTTGTAACGGCTAATCACACTCACACCTGGTGGTATAATATGTCTCCTTTAACCAACCATGTGTGAGTGGGCTCCTGAAACCAGCCTACATCCATCTCCCTGTGGTACACAGGGTGTGGGTCTGAGAAGGACCCATCCTGTTTCTGAACGGACATCAGGAAACGGACTGAAGTGCTGATGTCCTGATTGGACACGTCCCTGCCAATGTGACCCTGCAGGCCGCCTCCCCTTCCGGCCATCTGGCGATCCGCCAACAGAGACAGCACTTTCACAACAAGAGCCGTGAGCCTGTGGTCAAAACAGAACACGGTTACGGCCAGTACTGCTGTTTAGCAGGAGCCAACCTGGGAAGATATTCACAACAATATGTAGATAGAATGCCTACCAATAACTTGATGGAGTTGTTATCCATGCTCCATAAGATCCATCAGCTTTTTTGAAAGTCAGAATTCTCGTCAAACCTGGAGAGAAAACATAATTGTTTAAATATTTGGGTGCTGGGCTTGCTCATGCTCGACTTTCTTCTCTTTGTTGACAACTGTTCAACCTCATGACATCATCGTGACATCATCATGACAGCAACACGACATCATCATCATGACATCCTCACGACTTCCTCATGATATCGCCACGACATCTTTCTGATGTCTTGATGACATCATCATCATGAAATCATCCTCATGACATCCTCATGTCTACCACGCAGATGCCGCCTTCAAAACGCTCAGAGTTTCCGAGAGTTTTTTGAGTTTCAGACCTTAAGCTCAGAGGAAAGTAGTTTGAACACATTGTTGGGTCTGTGTTATCGCTCAGAGTTTCCCGCGGAAATAAACCCGAGTCCCCCCAGATCACGTCACAACAATGGCTGCCCATTTCATTGATAGACTAAAGTGAACTTGCAGCAAGCACAGAGAGGCAAACTTAACACCCATTCTAACATTTGCATTACAATTTATTATAGCTGACAATTATAAACATCACCTGATAAAGTCTCGCTCATGTTCAACCATCGCAAGCAGTTCTAATAACGGTTTCATCTGATTCAGCTGAGATGCGCAAAGAGGTCCCTGCGGGCATCGGGAAGGTTTACGTAAAGACACGTAAGAGCTTCCGAACCTCCGAGCTGTTTTGAAGGCGGCATAAATAATCAACCGTAAGCCGACGTGGGAGGAGTGATGTGGTTCAGACGTACTGACCCTCGTCAGTCCTCTGCAGAGCCAGGTCCCTGGAGCCGGCCGGCAGCTGGAACCACAGCTGGCTGAGGTCCAGGTAGCGCAGAGCCAGGACTGTCGGGGCCATCAGCTTCATGGTCTGCTCTGCACAGCCGCCAGGCAGCCTCAGAAGACCGGTGACCCCTTCGGCCGACAGGAGGACCCTGGCACTGGACTCGCCGAACCCCGCCCCTGGGAATAGGACTCAGCTGTGACTTACTGAAATAAATAACTATCGTAATATAGATCATTACTACGACACAAGTGGGCTCAACACACACCTTCCATCTTAATGAATAGATTGGAGGAGGATCCGGGGACCGTCTCATTGGGTAGGTTTCCATCGATGCTGAAAGAAGCCCCCCCTGAGCAGACAACAGCGCACCCATTGGTCGATCAGACATGAAAGAGTCAATGATTAAACATTTGAATTTGAAAAGTCTCACCTTTCAAATCATAATTATAAGTAATCTCCTTCGTCTTTTCTTCTCCTTCTGTCTACAAACAACGTAAAAAAAGGGAGACACTCATTGAACCTTTGCCATTAAGAGTTGAAACTGCAAAGTAAACTCTTCATTGGTTAATTCCCATGAAGTAATGATAGCCAGAGAACCTTTCTTGTGCGCTTTCACCCAGACTACCAGTTCCATACCCATCTGCCCCCCATGAGAAACACGCACATTCAATCCATTGACTTACCCAAACGTTCAGGCTCTTTTCAATGGCGTCGGGTTCCCACCCATTGATTATATCATAAAGGCGTATTTTGATGGGTATAGCGCCGCTCTTCATGGGGACGGCAGTGAAGGTCACCAGCGTAGAGGCCCCGCTCTCCACGCTGACGTTCACGAAGGCTGTGAACGTGGAGGAGCCCGGGGAGCAAAGCCCGGGTGTCTGCTCCATGTGAACGGCTAGCTGGAACCACAGACCAGGGGACGGGGTGAGACCTACAGGCTGACTCCTACAGGCTGGGACCTATAGGCTGAGACCTACAGGTTCAGACCTACAGGTTCAGACCTACAGGCTGACTCCTACAGGCTGACTCCTACAGGCTGGGACCTGCACAAGACCTACAGGCTGGGACCTACAGGCTGAGACCTACACAAGACCTACAGGCTGAGACCTACAGGCTGACTCCTACAGGCTGGGACCTATAGGCTGAGACCTACAGGCTGAGACCTACACAAGACCTACAGGCTGAGACCTACAGGTTCAGACCTACAGGCAGAGACCTACAGGCTGAGACCCGTCTTTGCATAAAGGCACCTGAAGGACTAAATAGTGGATGGAACCCCTGAGATGTCCAGGAGCCCAACAGTCATCCAGATCTTTACCTGTACAGCATCAGGCCCATAGTTGTAGATGACTGCCACAATGCTCATTTGTTCATATCTCCTGACCGAATAGGGCAGTCTCAGAGACACAAAGATGTTCTTAAAGGTTTTCAGCTCGATTGGCTCAACCACACAGAATCCTACATGGGACACCAAGACAAAAGCTCATTCTCGAAACACTGGCTTATATTAGAAATGGTAACTGGAAGGTAAGAAGGTCAGTGTTACCGTGAGTTGGAGATAGAGTGACTGCCTGAATTTCCCAAGTGGTAATAGAATCCGGTAGAGATAAAGTGTGTCTAAAAAGGTTTGCAAAGTTTTTAATATTCCTTTTGTAATATTCCTATATATTTTTTTAAAAAAATACCAAAAAAATATAAAATATTGCATTACATGTGTTGGTCAGTGGCATCGAAATATGTAAATGCAAAACTTGGAGCAAAATTTCGACGGATCTTTTCGGCCATGCTGCCAATGAAATGTTCCTCAATATCCAGTAGGCTGACAGCTGGAGACAGAGGGAACAATATTACATTAATCAATCAATCACATACGTTGAATGGTCCTTTGGTTGATACGACTTCTTTCTAACGTGCTTACTTCTGCCAAATCCGTTGTCTTCCGCGGCGCTCTTCCTCAGAGCCTCCCCCCGAATACAACACTTAAAGAAGATGTCGGCACACTGAGGCTCTGCGTTCATCTCGGTCACCCTCCTCCTCCTCTCCTCACAGGAGCGTCTCATGGGGATGGAGGAGAAGCCCTGGTCACAGCACTGCTGGAGCTCTGAGCTCAGGTTCCCCTCTAAGGACAGAGGAGGTCCACTCACACCATGGGGCAGTTTCCTGATTCACTGACTAATGACACATTTAGATTTACATTTACAATTAGGGCGTTTGGCAGACGCCTTAATCCAAAGCGACTAGCAATAAGTATGTATTTCCCCCAAGGATCAATAAAGTATACGTCTATCTATCATTTGTCATAAGAATATACGTATGGCTGTGGGTACAGTAAGGATATTCATTGAACCAAGTGACAAGCACTAACAATAACAAGGTTTACCCATTCCCTGTATACAACAAAGATAGTTAGGATAAGATGCTACACAATGCTAAGTACTACAACATACATAAGTGCATTGAATGCCAGTACGTATAATAGGCCTATTCAACTAGCGGCCCGTTGCCCGAATACGGCCCTTCTTAATTCTTTTCTGGCCCACAAGAGGTTGCCTGCAAACCAAAAAAAAATTAATATATATGTTTTGAAAAAAAAGAGACAAATAGTTGCCTGCATATCAGGTTTGTGTGTGTAATACATGGTGTAATATGATAAATAAAAGGAATGCATGAAGGCTATGCAGAGTCCAGGTGAACTAATATGATATCATACTATATATTTTGCCTTGTGAATGTAGTTGTTGCCTTACTCATCTCCAGGAGCTCATGTCGGAGGTCCAAGGCCCGTCTGGAGCGCCGTGCAGCATGGGGTTTACACCCGGACCCTAGAGGAAGTGCTGAGGAATGACGCCCTTATTAGGTCATTGGAGCTTATACCGTACACACACTTTGAGGGAAGTATAAAGAGAGATTATGAAGGATCACTTTGTACTCTCTCGGTCCAAGAGAGATAACCCGAGATTAAATGTGTGTCTCATGGAATAAACATTTTTGAAATATCGAATGCTATTATTATATTATTAATTATATTATATTTTATTAGGAGCGCGTTTTGCTTTCAATACCATTTGCTTTGGGTGTTGAACCTGAAGACACAAAAGACAAGCCGGCCTCGGTGAAGATGGAGTCCTGGTCGGGCCCCCCTCGGTATGAGCAGCCCAGGTCGTAGGACTCCATGGCAGAGAACACCTGGGGGGTCAACCCAACTTTATTGATGAAGCTCTTCTCACACAAAACAGACTAAACCATTCGGTGAGGGGTTTTCACACGTAGTATGAGCAGTGATGCCATGACAAGCTGTTTATTGGTGTGGGTTGCACTGTGGTTGTGGACGCTGTATTTTGTACTTTGTGATTGGATGTTATTGCTATATGGGCGGGGCTAGCTAAAGCAGGGCTATATATCAGTCCTTCCAGAAAAACGCGATTATGCGATTGCATAATTCAACGCATAATCAGCCAAAGTCTGCATATTCATGCGGGGGCCGCATTTTTTCAAATATGCCGCACTTTCACCCCATAAATTGCAGATTCCCGCGCGAAATATGCGCATTTTCATTGCGAAAAAGTCACATATATCTTAGCAGAAAGTTGAAAAATGTTGCGTTTACTTCACACAAGAGCAGCCATTTCTCCCTGTTGCCATGGGAACGTTATGAAGTGACGTAATTACACGACGTGAACGTCATCGAAAAGCTTTTTTTTTCGCAATTTTTGCAAGTTCCCGCAATTTCATCGCATAAAATTGCATAAATCTGCCGCATATTTCATTGCATTTTTAAGAAAATGTGTAGCAAAATCAAGGATTTTTGGCCGCAACAATTACAAAAAACGCCGCATTTTCCTGGAGGGACTGATCTATACACCATGCATGCCAAGCGTTTGGGGTTCAGATCTGGCTCCCTCTGGGGGACCGTTCAGGGGTCAACGGAGTGATTCATGTTGGACGGTTTAGTGTTGCTGATCAATAATGTATAGGCTCTTCTAGTTCGGTCTCTCAGATGCACGTTTTGGCCACGCCCGGTCTACATCACAGCACTTTGTTGGCAGTGCTGGGATCCAGTGCTGGGATCCAGTGCTGGGATCCAGTGCTGGGATCCAGTGGTGAACAGCTTCATACTACAGACCAGGACAATGACCAGGACGACAAAGAAGATAGAGGGTGTGTGTGTGTAGGAGAGAGAGGGTGTGTGTGTGTGTGTAGGAGAGAGAGGGTGTGTGTGTGTGTGTGTGTGTGTGTTGGAGAGAGGGTGTGTGTGTTTGTGGCAGAGCGTGCGTGCATGTGTGTATCTGTGCGTGCGTGTGTGAGTCTGGATGTAACCTGCTTGGCTGTCAGTCTGTTCCGTCGGTCCAGAGCGTACATGGCCTTGTCCACCACCAGCAGAGCCACCCTGGCCCTCCCCTTCACCTCCACCTCCAGCTCGATGGTCCCCCCGGGCGGGGAGGGGTTCATGGAGGGACTGACCTGCGTCCCAACAACCAATCAGCACTCAGTCGTCCGTTGTGGTGAAGCTTATACAACATTGTTTCTGAGGTTCAAGACAGAAAGGTCCTCACTTTGACCGCCATCTCACACTCATCGACCACGTCCACCCACACGGAGTCAGACACCAGGACGTCCTGCTGGTCGTAGTAGTAGCCAATCAGACGCAAGGAGGGCACCATCTGGGCGGTGATCCTGATCCCGGCGCCGCCCAGTCGGGACATCGCTACCACGGAGCCCTGATGCACCAGAGCCCCGTGACTCAAGACCTGCAACACACGGTTCACCCGACGGTCATCTCAACCCTCGCTCGCTGAAACATGGACGACGTTGTGTATGATGATGAAGATGATGATGATGATGACAATGACGATAGCTCACCAGGTAGTACACCAAACCATCTTTGGGAATACCGTTGATGGTATTGAACGTGACGTCGAGCTGTTGGTTGACTTTGAACTTCCCGGTGGGAACGCTGATGTACAGGTAGTGCTGACTGGGCGAGGACATGGGCTTCAAAACCATCTCCTGCGTCACGGTGCCGGCTCGGACCTGTTGCAAATGAAGAAGATACAAAACTGCCATGGTGGGATGTGGTTAATGTGAAGATATTGATGAAAACGATATCTTGGCACTCTTACGTTAACAGTGATTTGTGCAGGAGGAGAAGCTGGGAGATTGAAGATGTGCACCGCTGCCCCCTCTTGGTTGGTGACCAGCGGTACGGTTTCCCCCCGGAGACTGAGCTCTACCGGGACCTCAGAGGCTGGAGAACCATCCGGAAGACGCAGGAGCACCTGACAACGGGAGGTCAAAGGTTATCTATCAATCATACTGATACAGGGACAACAGATGTAAATTAGCCTTGTGGTTAGAATCTGGCTCAATTATATATTGTGCATTGTCCCTGTCAAATAAACGAAAAAAAACAAAATAAATACTAGCCTAATACTCATACTGATAATAATGATAATAGTGGATATAATGTGATCATACTAATACAAATCATAATAATAATAATAAACAATATTTATATTATTATATATACATTTTTGAATTAATATAAATATATATATGTATCTTTAAAAATAAATAAAATAATTATATTTTTTGTTCTTATTTTTCTTCTTTTTTATTTTATGTAAATAAAAAAATAAAGGTAAAATATAATATTTTGGATTACGACATTAACCCTAACCCCATCACACGGCCCTAACCCTAACACAAGGCCCTAACCCTAACACACGGCCCTAACCCTAACCCTAACACACGGCCCTAACCCTAACACACGGCCCTAACCCTAACACACGGCCCTAACCCTAACCCTAACACACGTCCCTAACCCTAACCCTAACACACGGCCCTAACCCTAAAACAAGGCCCTAACCCTAACACACGGCCCTAACCCTAACACACGGCCCTAACCCTAACACACGGCCCTAACCCTAACCCTTACCATGCGCGCAGATAGCACTAGGGACGGGGGGGATATGTGAAATACTCCTACACGACCGACTTTTTCTTTCAATTTTATTTGTAAACCAACCACAAGTGCGCGCTGGCGGCTTATTTTTTTTCTGTCGTATCACTCCGCAAGCATCTTCGGTTGCTGAGCGACGTCAATGTCTTTGGCGACTATTGCTCAGTTGATCAACACTACGAATGCTGGTAACAAATAAATTGTGAAAAGACACACCGTGTGAAGTTATTTTTTTGGCCATAGTTTCCATATGCTAAAGACGTGTCTAGTTCACCGTCATGCAGGCTGTGTTTAGTAAAATAAATAGCGATCTGTTTTCGGCGCATGTAGGCCTATCTGCCTAAACCCACGTTGAAATAATTTTGATGTTGAATGTTGATGGCGCAGTTGTTGAAATAAACAGATTGATTTCATACAAATCATAAAAGCCTCTCCCTGTGTCATTGTGTGTGCGTGTATACGAGGTGCGTGGGTGCATGTCTGAGTGCGTGCGTGCGTGGGGGGTTAGGGTTTGTTTTCCTGGCACGAAAGGGGGAATTAATAACATTGTGTCGGCCAAAGTGTTATTTTAAACATCGTATCGGCCCAGAATTTCACAATCGGTGCATCCCTAATTCCAACATTAAAATAAATGGAAAATACACTCCTTACTCCCATTACAAAAGATGCAGCTGTTCGCAAATATCCTGAACTGAAAGAGGAGAGAGAGTTGAGAGTCCAACTGGCCATGTTTAAAAACAAGTACAAGGTCAACACAACTGCAGATGCAGTGCATGCTTTGAAAGAAATGCCCCCTGAAGTCCGTGGCCTGTTTGATCAGGTAGAGACACTGGTGAGATTGTTGATGGTGGTGCCCATATCATCTGCCGAGGCAGAGCGCAGTTTTAGTGGGTTACGCAGATTGAAGACATGGTTGCGATCAACCATGACACAAAAAAGACTCAATGGCATTGCTGTGTGCCATATTCACAAAGAATGGCTAGACAGACAAGACAGACAAAAAATTGCCCAGCAGTATGTTCAGGGTAATGAAAGGAGGAGAGATGTCTTTGGGTCCTTCAGTGAGTCTGCTTAGACAGTAAATTTCTTTGGCTTTTGTTCATTCATGTAAATATGTTGTTGTTTAAACTTCTGAGTGTCTACACAAATGTTTATATAAAACATATTTTGCATAAGGCATGAAGTTTCTGTGGGTGTTTGGCATCCCAGACAAATAATAGTTTCATTATATATGTCTAGTGTTTATAAATTAGGCCATTGATTAACAATGGTCACTGTTGTTTATCCATGATTTCAAATAAGAATTCTCCAATGGCATTTTAGTGCAAACCATTGGCCCATAGGCTATTACGAAAGTAACTATTTGAGCGCTAGTTGAAGCCCAGATTACACAAAAATAACTTATTGAGTTGAAATCATTTGCTGACAGCTTTGTCCCCCCCAGTTCAAAAATCCCATCTGCGCCCCTGCACCAAAGTGTTTTTTTAAACATCGTATCTGCCCAGAATTTCACAATCGGTGCATCCCTAATTCCAACATTAAAATAAATGGAAAATTCACTCCTTACTCCCATTACAAATGATGCAGTTGTTCGCAAATATCCTGAACTGAAAGAGGAGAGAGAGTTGAGAGTCCAACTGGCCATGTTTAAAAACAAGTACAAGGTCAACACAACTGCAGATGCAGTGCATGCTTTGAAAGAAATGCCCCCTGAAGTCCGTGGCCTGTTTGATCAGGTAGAGACACTAGTGAAATTGTTGATGGTGGTGCCCATATCATCTGCCGAGGCAGAGCGCAGTTTTAGTGGGTTACGCAGATTGAAGACATGGTTGCGATCAACCATGACACAAAAAAGACTCAATGGCATTGCTGTGTGCCATATTCACCAAGAATGGCTAGACAGACAAGACAGACAAAAAATTGCCCAGCAGTATGTTCAGGGTAATGAAAAGAGGAGAGATGTCTTTGGGTCCTTCAGTGAGTCTGCTTAGACAGTAAATTTCTTTGGCTTTTGTTCATTCATGTAAATATGTTGTTGTTTAAACTTCTGAGTGTCTACACAAATGTTTATATAAAACATATTTTGCATAAGGCATGAAGTTTCTGTGGGTGTTTGGCATCCCAGACAAATAATAGTTTCATTATATATGTCTAGTGTTTATAAATTAGGCCATTGATTAACAATGGTCACTGTTGTTTATCCATGATTTCAAATAAGAATTCTCCAATGGCATTTTAGTGCAAACCATTGGCCCATAGGCTATTACGAAAGTAACTATTTGAGCGCTAGTTGAAGCCCAGATTACACAAAAATAACTTATTGAGTTGAAATCATTTGCTGACAGCTTTGTCCCCCCCAGTTCAAAAATCCCATCTGCGCCCCTGCACCAAAGTGTTTTTTTAAACATCGTATCTGCCCAGAATTTCACAATCGGTGCATCCCTAATTCCAACATTAAAATAAATGGAAAATTCACTCCTTACTCCCATTACAAATGATGCAGTTGTTCGCAAATATCCTGAACTGAAAGAGGAGAGAGAGTTGAGAGTCCAACTGGCCATGTTTAAAAACAAGTACAAGGTCAACACAACTGCAGATGCAGTGCATGCTTTGAAAGAAATGCCCCCTGAAGTCCTTGGCCTGTTTGATCAGGTAGAGACACTAGTGAAATTGTTGATGGTGGTGCCCATATCATCTGCCGAGGCAGAGCGCAGTTTTAGTGGGTTACGCAGATTGAAGACATGGTTGCGATCAACCATGACACAAAAAAGACTCAATGGCATTGCTGTGTGCCATATTCACCAAGAATGGCTAGACAGACAAGACAGACAAAAAATTGCCCAGCAGTATGTTCAGGGTAATGAAAAGAGGAGAGATGTCTTTGGGTCCTTCAGTGAGTCTGCTTAGACAGTAAATTTCTTTGGCTTTTGTTCATTCATGAAAATATGTTGTTGTTTAAACTTCTGAGTGTCTACACAAATGTTTACATAAAACATATTTTGCATAAGGCATGAAGTTTCTGTTGGTGATTGGCATTCCAGACAAATAATAGTTTCATTATACGTGTCTAGTGTTTATAAATTAGGCCATTGATTAACAATGTTCACTGTTGTTTATCCATGATTTCAAATAAGAATTCTCCAATGGCATTTTAGTGCAAACCATTGCTCTTTATTATGGCACCTTTTTATAAAGTGTTACCAATATTTTTTATAATTACATATTTTATAATTATAATATTATATATACAATTACTTTTCTTATTATTATAATTGATAATAATTAATGATAATTCATTATTAATTATTATTTTTATTTATATTATTTATGCATATTTATATAAATATATACATACTTACCATAATGTCTAATGGAGCTCCAGGAATGAAATACGATCGAATTCGAGATAGGTCGATTTCATAAAGTCGAGAAACGATTGGAAGAGAAATCTCCGCCTCCTGCATCTCACTGCCTGGAATCACATGACCAGGATTAGCCCCGCCCCCAGCCCACAACCACCGCGTGCATGACCGTACATCGCTTCATTACTGTGTAAACGGCAAACGTACTCTGTTGTTCTGTGACCGACACGCTCATCACCAGTTCTGCACCCTCCTGCTCCAAGTAGGTGACGTTACAACCTTGGGTTTGTAGCTGTGTCTTTAGCTCTTCAGCCCTGAGAGTCACTGTGCCGACACCATCTTCAATCTGTCAAGAAAGAGGTTTGGGTTTTTACTTTACTTTGGTTGTAGTCGCTTTTTCCTTCGCTTCCGCAAAAGCCTCCAGACTCACTTGTTCAGAGTTCACCTAGACTCTGCATAGCCTCCCCCCTAACCCCCCGCCACTTCTACGGACATCCTCAGTGTACCGACAGCGATATATTGTTGTTTCTCTTTCCTCTGACAAATGTTCTTATTGTAAGTTTCCCCAGTTAACAACTTAGCTTGGTGCTCACCGAGCCAGTCTTCTCCAGTCCCCGGATCATCCGGGAGACTTTGAGGCACTCAGAGCCCTGCAGGCCGGCCACCCTGAACCAGGAGTGGAAGCTCCCAGCCACCGTCTCCCCGTACGAGTACCTGCGTGAAAGGTCGCTACTGTCAGACCACTGCCTAAGCTAAGGTCATTCATGTGCTCATAGCTTGATTCATCAGAACTCACTTGGCCGTCACCGTGAAGGTAAACGTCTCGTGCTCCAACAGAACGTAGCGTTCTTTGGAGTTTATGATCACCTCGAAACTTGGTAAAACTGCCGTTAAAGAACAACAGGACACTTTTGCTAATGAAATGCATGAAGCTGAAACGCTGACAAGGTTAAGATAAATGTAAACACTCACCAAATTTCTGGACCTGAAACTCCAGAGTAGCAGCATGTTTCTTATCTCCTTCATAATGTGCAACAATTTTCCATGTACCCAATCTGAAAAGCAAAAATAAATAAATCAATGGAAAGGGGAATAAGGAGGTGAGGAACAGGTTAAATGCCGTCATGCAGGTTTTATGATGTGCCTCCGTACCCAGCGACGTCAGGTAGGTGTTGGACACCGCTGAACATACCACCGAACGGAGCCCGGAGCGATGAGTCCATCTTCAGACGGATCCCAGATGGGTTCTGTGAAAGATGAGAATCCATTCAAACCATGAAAAGTGCAACAGTCTTTGGAAAGTCTCCTTAGAAGATCAGATTTGAGACGCATCACATCCCACAAAATACTCACAATGACGGATATTTCAATTTGTTCCTCTGAGGGTCGCATGGTGTGGTCGAGTGCGAAGATCCTGTACTGGACTGGAAGTTAGATCATGTAAAACGCATGAATGAATAACGTGGGACGAGTAATATATCACGTACAAGAAGGATATAGTTCAGATTGAGTTGAAGAAGGGGCTGGTGTCGTGCGGTCGGACCTTGATCTGATGGTTTGTACAGCGGTTGGTTGGTCTGGATGAAGAGGTAGCCCCTGTGCATGGACACCAGCACGCGGGTCATCGTCCTCACTGGTGTCTCGGCCACCAGCAGAAGGTACGGATCAGACTTAAACTTTACGAGAGCGGCCATCCTCTCCCTGTCTATCTGTACCAATCATGAATGGAATATATGTTAAAATATACACTTTTAGGGTCAAACTTCAAATGTGAAATATGTAATGATTCAACGACGTAGTGTATTCTATGTCTCGTCTATATTTTTGAGCTATTTCTAAACGTTTATTGTATTCTCTATCTTCTCTACATTATTGAGCTATATCTAATCACAGTGGTTTAGTGTAACCTATATCTGCTTCACATTATTGAGCTATATCTAATCACAGTGGTTTAGTGTAACCTATATCTCCTTCACATTATTGAGCTATATCCAACCACAGTGGTTTAGTGTAACCTTTATCTTCTCTACATTATTGAGCTATATCAAACCACAGTGGTTGAGTGTACCCTATGTCTTCTCTACATTATTGAGCTATCTCTAACCACAGTGGTTTAGTGTAACGTATGCACGTTATCTTACCATGAGCTCCACGGTTTGGATGGCTCCACCATTAGATGAAGTGGTCTTTTTATCGGACACAACCTGGCCTGACCTCTCATCCTCCAGATAGAGCGTGGTGGCCGAGGAGGTCTGAACAAAGACCTTCTCCTTAACGTTGACGTGGAACACTTTTGGAGCCGAGATGAAGAATCTGTATGTTCACAAATGTGAATAAAAATGCTATTTAAATCAGGAAATATTAACCATACATAAATAAGAAAATAATAAATAAATGAAAAAATGTCAATAGATATTTCAATTTCATGATTCTTCCCAGTGGTGGAGCAATATTATTTTTTTATATTCAGGCCTACCTTTTACTGGCACACACAGACTCCAGAGCCAAAATTAGTAAAAGCAGCGAACAAGTAGACCTGTCCATTCTGGAGCCTCAACTGGTCTGATAGTCCTGGTCTGAGCCACTGGTCTGAGCTACTGGTCTCCAGTTGTCTGGTCTTATAGTCCTGGTCTGAGCCAATGGTCTCCAGATGTCTAGGCTTATAGTCCTGCCCCTTCTCTACTCACTTTCACAATTGTAATGGCTGCAGTTGTATTTATAATACTGAGCTCACAATTTGAGAGCTAATGAGAGTACAAGTATGTGTGTTTTGAACTTGTTTGTAAAAAAGAGAAAGAAGTATAACAAAATACTTTCCTGGTTATTAGATATTAGATGACAGTAAACGTTAGGTTGCAGCAGCTTGGGTTCACTCTGGGGATCTGCCAAATATGTGAGGGTTTTGTTGTCATCTGCTCTCTCATTGGTCTCTTCAACTCTGCCCTGTTTCTTCTAAATCATGTGATTTACTGGAAGTTTCAGATATTTAAATTTCATCATTGAGCTATTTTTAAACAACATATTGTGGTTTAGTGTTACGTATATCTTCTTTACATTATTGAGCTATGTTTTAGCAATGTTTAGTGTAACATATGTCTTCCCTACATTATTGAACTATGTTTTAGCAATGTTTGTTGTAACCTATGTCTTTTCTACATTATTGAGCTATGTTTAAATAACGTTTAGTGTAACCTACGTCTTCTCTGCATTATTGAGCTATTTTAAATCTATTTTAGTTTTGTATTATTCGAATCATTTTCTGACTCATTTTTTATTTTGCTGTCATTTTTTTATTTTTTTTTATTTTTAGCACATACTTTCACACAAGTTTATCTTAACATCATATTTTGCATGATGGCACCAACATCATGACTACATGTTATTCTCAAACATCCTCAAGGTGGTGTTATATTGCGCCACAGCCTACGTAGCCTCGCAGCCCTCGTTTCTCCTGGAAGTCAGACATACATTTTATCATGAAGCCGCATTGGCCTTTTGATCATGAGTCAACTTCGAATCATAAGTCAACTTCATCAGTCAACAAGTTGGGGAGAGCCGGGTCGATTGAAACACTTTTCAGTTAAACGTCTTTTTCAAAGATGACGTTACGTATACAAATAATTTCAACATGTGATCAAAAACTCACATGTGTGTTATCTTAGTTTCAAGTGTAATTTAATACATATGTTGGATGATCGATGTTTTTTAACTTTGAAAGTAAGTTGACATCTGTTTCAAACGCCCCGCCTAGTCGGGGCGTTTGGAACACACATGCGGGACGAATGAAACAGCATATTTTAAAAATAAACTATTGAACTTACTCTTGTTTTTATGCAATATACCGGACAACATAGTAGTGTACTCGTCATTGCTAAAATTTCACATAATTCCTCATAATATAAATAGGTTAAAATATATTTTTGGCCCGTGCGTAATTGTCAAGATGCACATTTCGATTAAAACTCACCTTTCTTCTTTTGGACGACTAAATTTGCATTAAATTTACTTATTTCCCTGTCCTAAGTCATGTTTAGGGATACACAGTTGAACATCCTTTTATTATTTAAACAAAAACCACCACGTCAACCGGATAACATGACTCCTGTTGCGTTTGAAACAAATGTTTCAATCGTCCCGACAGCGACTACTGACACTTAAACCTTTTTTACCTCTAAACTTCAAAACTCTGACATTGCACACTTTAACACAGGTTTAAGTACTAATGCATCTGTTGTATAGTCATATTATTATGGCATGAGACAAAAAACACAACTATTTATTGCAAAAAAATTACCGCAGGAAGGATTTTAGTTAGCGGTATCGAAAACAGGTTTGGGGGATAACATTTGAACGGTGTGACGTCATTACACGAAATTTCGTGGGGTTGGTCAGTCTTGCGTGCTGAACGTAGTGACGAAATTTGACGTGAAAGCCTTGCGTGGTTCTCGAGGAAATCACTGTGTTTCAATCGTCCCGTGTTTCAATCGACCCGGCTCTCCCCTTCTAGTAAACGGGTGTGCTGCCTTCTTCTGGATAAATAGAACTGTTACATTTACATTTCCCAACCAAATTCAATGAGTTGTTTTGATTCCAGGGTTTATGTCCTATGGAGGAAAAACAATAAGATCGAAAGTATATATACAATATATATTATATTAACGTTAATATTAATCAATATATAATGATTAAATCAGTTGAGAAATGTAAACGTAATTGTTCTCTAACCATTAACCCCCCCCCCCCCCACGCTCCGAAGTCCTGTCCAGGATTAAAAAATAAATATTTGCACCGGGGCATATCACCATGATGTTACGCCACTGACCAAAGTCCAATATGCCGTCGATGTAGGCCTACGCGTGGATATGCAGGGCTAATGTAACATTACACATTGATCCGTATTTCCGTTGGATTATACACACATTTTAATATATTGATGCATTTTATAGTTTGAAAAGGAAAAAGTGTGTAGTTCATAAAGTCACGCAGCTTTAACTTCTTCAACACCTACAGAGTTTGTTATGTAGGCCTACGGTCATTCAAAAACGCTACGTTATTTTCCATAGACATTTGCCCGAGGGAACCGGGAGCCTCGGAGGCGGGAATTATACTTCAGAGGTCTACTCATGATGGGTCTATTTCGACGAGCCTTTTTCTTTATAGGTCCTTGCTTTTTACCCCCTGGGCTTTGAATGCTAACTATCGCTGGAGGGCGACATAACTCCTTTAGAACCGATTTGAACCCCCCTGCGGCTGCAATCTGTTGCTTTCCTCCGTCTGCTGCTCCTCTTGGTATGACATTCCAAGTTCCGCTCATTATATTGAGTAATTTAGTAATATTTGGATATTTTTTTGGGAAAGGCATGAGACTGTTATTACTGCTGTTTACTCAAACATAAAAAAGTTCATATTGAAAAGTGGTTTAACAAGTACATAAATTATGAAAAATGATACATTATGATGAGTAACCGCCGAGTTAAACAACCTTTAATGCAAAAAACATTATGAAAGATATAGAATATAAGAAAGCCTCAGGGTAGAACGTGATCTCTGATGGGTGGCTGCTCATACCTGTTTTCAGAGAGAAATCCACTGTAAATAATTAACCGTGTGGAAACACATTGAGAGTTATCAAAGAAAAATCACATAATGTAATAAACGCATTTAATCAAATAGGTTATAAACTCAATATCAAAATCTCAGATTTAAAGTTTTTAAGTAAATCAATTATATGGCCCAATATGATGCATACATTTGTGTTATTTACTTAATTAAACCATTGACACAAATGTATCTTCTAGTATTTCAAATGTAACCTAATGATGAATACCTATGTAGACACTGGGTTGATTAACCTAGTGTTATGGAAACTAGATGTCTTTAGTTTAGTCTATCATAAGTCCCATCACTTTATGTTTTTCCATGAAATCCATCCGTTGAAGCTGACTCATCTGGATCTGTTTAGCAGCAGCCGAGTGTTAGATGTCCATGCACAACTCCTGGTTTCAGAGATACAAGAATTGCGTTTGGACAATCAACCCTAGACTCTGAGTTCCACCCATGTGAGGAGACTGCTGGACAGAGGTCCTGGAGAGGAAACCACAAAGACACATCAAGCTATGCACCATATTTAACACTATTACATATGTATCTATCTACCTTTTGGCACAGCAGATATATAAGTTTGTATCATTGCACAATTCTAGATGAATGAAAATCAATGAAATAATAAGTTATGTTAAAGCAGTACAATACACAAAATGCACAATAAGATTACATTTGTTTTTAAGAAAATGATCTTAGTTTTTGTTATACTAGTGAACTGTTGAATATCATTTTGAGAAATAAATGCACATGAAAAACCTTAAACATTTGGTTTGCAAAAATTATCCTTTTCAAAATTATTTGTAAAATTTCTGACTAAAACCATGCACACCAAAAACATAGTTTAAATGAAAAGGTTCTTACCGCAGAAAGGTTGATAATCCCAAAGGGGTTTTCATTTACCAAAAAGTGTTGAACTATCTTTAAATCATGCATTACCAAACCCTAGGTTAAGGAAGGCTAAGAGACTTGAGTTGTTTAGATCCAGTGCTGGACGTCCGTCCGGGTCGGCGGCTGGCTGCTGAGTGCCGTCTCTGCGTGTGTGTCCCTTCTTCCCTCTGTCCATCTCATTTCATGCAGGACTGGGGTAACCTAAGAGACAGAGGCTCAATGGAGAAAATCTGCTTTGGCTGCAATTAAGTGTGAGAGTGAAGGAGGGGGGGGGGGGGGGGGGGGGGGGGGGGGGGTGACGGCATGGGCGGGGCCTCACACGCAGAGGGGCATGGCAGGTGAACAGGGACGGGATTCCATCATGTGGTATTAAGGATTTAAGGAAGAAAATACAACTTAATAATGGGTCTACTTGTGTTGTGTTTAATCAATTTGTTTGAATCGCTTGGATGAAAAAAGAAAACATTTGCAGGCTGAAAAAAAGTATGAAGAATTTTACTTTAGGCGTGAGTGCATCATGTAGAAGTTCTAAAGGATGTTTCTCAGGCCAGACATGAACACGCATGCACTTCACTCTGTTTATCATCTCTGCTGTTTATAGCTTTAGTTTTTGGGTTTTTATAAATATTTAATCATGTTAAAAACCTGACAGTTAATCATCGGACTATATCCTTATCGGGCTGCTAATCTGAGCTCCATACTGTCAAGAGAACCACATCTGATTTGGGATTAGGCCAAATTAGAGCACATTACACCCATCCCAGTGGAGCTGAATCCTAATCTCAGGGGATATGCAAGGGAGTGACCGCCGTGTTGCCATGGCGAGCAGGCCACAAAAGGGTGTGGCGTGGGAATGTACCCGGGGTCAGGAGTAAGGGGGCAGAGGTCAGAGGTCAGAGGCAGCTGGACAGCACACAAGAGGAGAGGATGGTGAGAAAAGGGGGAGGGGCCAGAAAGGGGACATTAACATTGAACTGACCGATGCTTTCAGGGGAAGCGATCACTAAGCTATGAAACATGTCTAATGGTCCATGCAATGGACACGCCTCACACTGCACCTCGGGAACGCCAGGCTCGCCGATGCGTTGGTCTTGCATGGATTTAGAGACTTCTATTATCGTACACATTTTTTTTACCAAAAACCTTCATTAAAGATATTCCAATATTTGCGTCAAAATGGAAGAGCATTGAAACTGCTGTCAATTGAAATTATTGGTTTAGTGGAATGGAACGATGGAATATCTTAAAATGCATCCATTATTAAGACCTTACACTGATCCGTTCATCCTTTCACAGGACAATATTTAGCACATTTTCATGGATGAGTTTGCCCAAAAAACAGTAATAGAATTAAATAAACAGTATTAGTAGACGAAATCCCCAACAAACCGAACAATTGGCTGAAAGGTTCCCCTCTGATGTGGCGCCGCGGGAGGAGAGCGGGCCGGGTGAGGCCACATGCTGCCTCTGAAGGTCAAGTCACGGGGCATATCCTGGTGGTCTCAAAAAGATTCTCAGGGTCCAACTTAGGGGGTCAATATGCAAATGTTCACCCCCAAGTGAAAGGCAAAGAGCGGATCAATGTTCTCACATCACTCCTGCTGCCCGTGACTGTGGGGGAACGCCTCCACTCCAAAACGGTTTCATATTCAATGGAATCCAGGGAAACAAAAGAAGCCTGGCCCACAGCCGCATGTGTAGCACCTCAATATGAGGAGGAGAGGAACCACATGAGATGCTGCCGAACACTTGAATGCATTAATTTCAAATCCAAACGACCAAAACCTAGCCCTATGTGGAGGTCTTGAGGTCTTGAGACCTGATAAATTGAGTGAAAACTTTTGGGAAGATACCTTTTTTTTTTTATTGACACATAGATACGACATACACAAGTAAACGAAGATCAGCTCAGGCCCGCTGCGGCCCCAGCACACGTAAAACAGATGAAGTTGAGTTCTTCCGTGTCGGGTAAGGCCACCCACTGCTGCCCCCTAGTGGCCTCTAGGGCACCTGCCATGCCACAGTCATACGTCCTCTCAGCCCCGTGGCCCGGGGCCCAGTTCTGATAACAGCCATCACCCCACTTGATCCAGTACCAGAAGTTGAAGGCGTGGCGAAGCCCGAGCCAGACGTGGGGTGACGTGGCGTTCTCGGCGGCCCGTCCCACGCGGGCCTGAAGCTCCTCGCTGTGGACGGAGACCAGGGCAGTGTGGTGGGTCCTGCAGTAGCTCCACGCCTCCATCCAGGACATGTTCTTCTGAATTAAAATCAAATTTCCTTGAGGGAGGGAAAACAGAACGGATGAATTATTTTATGTTTTAATTGTTCATGAATAATTGCTGATGTGGATTACGAAATGTTTTGTATGAATAAAGATAGGCTGAGCAAGAGGCCCACCTGATAAATCTAGACTATTAGCAGTAATAGTGTTATTACTGTTAATAGTAATATTACTTAGTACTATTACTAAGTAGTAGTGGTGCCTAGCAGTAGGGTCAGAGAGGTTGCTCTTGCGTTTCAGGGTAAAAGGTGGCTGACTTGAGGTAAGATTTGATAAAGTTCAATGTGGTGAATTCTACATTGAAGAATTTAATCTCCTCATGTGGACGTTCTGTTGTGAATCAGCCTGCTCGCGGCGGTGGACTGCTTACTGGCTGGTGCTGCGGAGTGTGTCGTGGCAGTAGAGGCCGACACAGGGCTGGGTGGAACGGTTGTTGGGTTCGCTTGTGGGACCGGGAAAACTGTCTGGGTAGTTATGCTTTGGGTGACTGGTGATGAGAAGATGTGCCCGGCTGTAACAGTCTGTTGGGTGACTGGTGATGAGAGGTGCTGTTGGCTGACTGGTGATGAGAGTTTCTGTTGGCTGACTGGTGATGAGAGGTTCTGTTGGGTGACTGGTGATGAGAGGTTCTGTTGGGTGACTGGTGATGAGAGGGTCACCTGGCTGACTGGTGATGAGAGGTTCTGTTGGGTGACTGGGGATGAGAAGATGTGCCCGGTTGTAACAGTCTGTTGGGTGACTGTTGATGAGAGGATGTCTCCAGGTTTAACAGCAGTCTGTTGGCTGCCTGGTGTTGAGAGGTTCTGTTGGCTGACTGGTGATGAGAGGGTCACCTGGCTGACTGGTGATGAGAGGTTCTGTTGGGTGACTGGTGATGAGAGGTTCTGTTGGCTGACTGGTATTGAGAGGTTATGTTGGCTGACTGGTGATGAGAGGGTCACCTGGCTGACTGGTGATGAGAGGGTCACCTGGCTGACTGGTGATGAGAGGGTCACCTGGCTGACTGGTGATGAGAGGTTCTGTTGGCTGACTGGTGATGAGAGGTTCTGTTGGCTGACTGGTGTTGAGAGGTTATGTTGGCTGACTGGTGATGAGAGGGTCACCTGGCTGACTGGTGATGAGAGGGTCACCTGGCTGACTGGTGATGAGAGGATTGTAACAGCATTCTGTTGGCTGACTGGTGATGAGAGGGTTGTAACAGCAGTCTGTTGGCTGACTGGTGATGAGAGGGTTGTAACAGCAGTCTGTTGGGTGACTGGTGATGAGAGGATGTCTCCAGGTTTAACAGCAGTCTGTTGGCTGCCTGGTGTTGAGAGGTTCTGTTGGCTGACTGGTGATGAGAGGTTCTGTTGGGTGACTGGTGATGAGAGGGTCACCTTGCTGACTGGTGATGAGAGAGTCACCTGGCTGACTGGTGATGAGAGGTTCTGTTGGGTGACTGGTGATGAGAGGTTCTGTTGGCTGACTGGTGTTGAGAGGTTATGTTGGCTGACTGGTGATGAGAGGGTCACCTGGCTGACTGGTGATGAGAGGGTCACCTGGCTGACTGGTGATGAGAGGGTTGTAACAGCATTCTGTTGGCTGACTGGTGATGAGAGGGTTGTAACAGCAGTCTGTTGGCTGACTGGTGATGAGAGGGTTGTAACGGCAGTCTGTTGGGTGACTGGTGATGAGAGGGTTGTAACAGCAGTCTGTTGGGTGACTGGTGATGAGAGGGTTGTAACAGCAGTCTGTTGGGTGACTGGTGATGAGAGGTTATCTCCAGGTGTAACAGCAGTCTGTTGGCTGACTGGTGATGAGAGGATTGTAACAGCAGTCTGTTGGGTGACTGCTGATGAGAGGTTATCTCCAGGTGTAACAGCAGTCTGTTGGGTGACTGCTGATGAGAGGTTATCTCCAGGTGTAACAGCAGCCTGTTCGGTAACTGTTGATGAGAGGTTATCCCCAGGTGTAACAGCAGTCTGTTGGCTGACTGTTGATGAGAGGTTATCCCCAGGTGTAACAGCAGTCAGTTGGGTGAGTGTTGATGAGAGGTTATCCCCAGGTGTAACAGCAGTCTGTTGGGTGACTGTTGATGAGAGGTTATCTCCAGGTGTAACAGCAGTCTGTTGGGTGACTGTTGATGAGAGGTTATCTCCAGGTGTAACAGCAGTCTGTTGGGTGACTGTTGATGAGAGGTTATCCCCAGGTGTAACAGCAGTCTGTTGGCTGACTGGTGATGAGAGGTTATCCCCAGGTGTAACAGCAGTCTGTTGGCTGACTGGTGATGAGGGGATTGTAATAGCAGTCTGTTGGGTGACTGCTGATGAGAGGTTATCTCCAGGTGTAACAGCAGTCTGTTGGGTGACTGTTGATGAGAGGTTATCCCCAGTTGTAACAGCAGTCTGTTGGCTGACTGGTGATGAGAGGTTATCTCCAGTTGTAACAGCAGTCTGTTGGCTGACTGGGGAAGGCCTGGGGTTTACCTTCCTTGCTGTGGGAGGATGAAGATACAAGACATTAAGAAGACGATGGTGGTTGTAACTGATCCTTTAAATGTCATTGAATCTTAAACGATCTCCATAAATGAGTAGTGAATTCATTATTCTACTTCCATCCACGTGTACTCACCCCCCTGACAAATGAACCTGCGATTTTTTTGACATTTAATGTCATTCCATCTTCCACCATCCCTCCAAACAGCCACCACACAGTTCTGATTGTTGCCGATGGGTTGGTTGGTCTTCCAGAGGCGGAACGAGGAGCCGTCTTCGTCGGACCACCTCCAGCGGTCTTTGAAGAGGCCGATCCACACAGAGGCCTCTGTGAGGCCCCCCTGCACAGCACTGTTCTCCGCTGCAGACCGGACGCTGACCAGGTCCCTGGACAGCCCCCTGCAGTGGTCCTGGGACCTGCGCCACGACAACTTATCGGCCACAAACACGGGGCCGTGCGTGTCGTCACCTGCAAATATAAATGTTACAGTGAATTGATATGCAGGTGCTACACTGCCTGTTTACGTACAGGGTCATTTTGGCTAAGTAGAATGTGACTAACCTCCACAAACAAAGCCTCTTCTGGTGTCACATCCACTCTCAAACCACCGCCCGTCGGAGTTCATCGCTCCACAGCTCTCTGGGGTCGTAGCATTGGGCTCTCCTTCCTCCCAGTTCAGATAGACCAGCTTGTGGTCAGGCCTGGCCCAGTACCATGTGGCAGTGTCTGCCAGCCACAGTCCTATCCAGGTCCTGACGATACCGTCTGGAACTACGGCCGCCAAGCTCAGCTCATCTGAAGAGTTACCGACGGTCGCCAAATCACTGAACTCCTCTCGACAAAAATTCTGTGCACTCGTATAGTTCATTAAAACATTAACAAAGTGAAATTCTGCAGAGGTGATTTTGAAGGAACAAAAACCTGTGAATGCACAAAAAAAAATACATAAATTACATGAAGCACATTTAATGAATCACAGTTATTACACAGGACATTAAATTACAATAGATATGTTCAAATGAGATGTAATGAAAATGGCTTTTTACAGAAAGTGAGAGTAGAAACATAAAATAGACATATACGAACCAGAAATTAACAAAAAGGCCGCCGTTATAATTCCTTTCATCCTGATGAATCTCAGCCCTTTATGGTAATTCCATTAAAGAACAAAATGGACAATAATTAAACCAGCAACACCCTGGACTACCTCATGTGTTGTTCTGTGGTTAGATCCTGTGTGAGAGCAAGGGAACAAACGCAGAGGTTATAGAGACAGGTCTGAGAAAGTCACCTAACCTGTTTGCACCAATGAAGGCCGACTTCAGTGGCCATGAGTTTTGCAAGATCCTTTTACTCAACACCGCACCCTTACAAACTAATTACACAACGGTTTGAAATCCAGTGTGCCATCTGAAAGATAATAGTTATTCACTGGGCAATGTGTCCCTATTGATTATGCTAGGAACTAAATGGTTAGGGCGATGAGGAACGTGGTTTGTAACAGTCGAAGGTATTCAGGAAGTGTGACAGCCCACATAGTTTTACAAACAGGTCTGCCTATTGTTGCCCAAACACAGCTGCTTTTGAATGTGTTTTTTCTCAATATCTTTCCTCCATAAAGAAGGAAAGATTGAGAGCCGTACACTGAGCAGAGATGTCAAGGAAATCCGAAATGTATCGCCTCTAGATGGCAAAAGTCCCCGCCTTAACCCGGGCGGTGTGTCACACGCATCTCATTTTGTATCGGTGCATAATCTGAAACTGCAGCAGACTGATGTGAGAAACCAACAAAACACAGTCAGAAGGCTCACCATCTGGCATGGGGACCGACCATGTGACCGACCATGTGACCCACACCAGCCTGCTGGGTGTGTGTGTGTGTGTGGGGGGGGGGTCCAGGGGGCCCCCCTTCATTCAGTGAAAGGGATATATTTATATATATATAACTTTATTCAAGACACAGGAAGGACCATAAAGACAGCACAGTACATAAATCTAAAAAAAGAAGAATATAAAACAATGCAAAACATTTAAGAAGGTTGCAAATGAGGCATTACCAATTATAATACAAACACATTTAAAACACATACAAGCTTTGGGTCCAATGTTAGAGTAGCTAGTAGCTAGTGTCACTCTGAGAAACTACTGTATAACCACATTCATTTGGGCTTGTTATGCAGTGAGTGCTGCATGTGTTTTTTTAGTTGTATGGTGAATACCTGTATGTGTGCAACTATTTGTAATTGCATAACCCTTGGTATTTGAATAGTTTCCGTCCTTACTATCCTAGCAGTGTGGAGGGCGCTGCACACTAACCCCAGCGGGCTGAGGGAACACCACATGCGCTGTTGTGTCTTGAAAAGTGTTTATTGAGTGAATTACTATTTCCTTTAATACCTTCATCCTTGCTTGCAGATGAATTTGACAAAGGTCCATGTATGTTTCCATTGCAATACACCGACAGATATCCGTGTTTAGTTCAGCATGTGAACGACCATGCCCAACGGTCTTGGGGGTCACGGGTTGCTCTGCTGTGTTTTAAGAAACCGTCTTTAAAGACACTTTAGGATATCTGCTAAGTATTGGCATTCTGAAATTGAATGAAACGTTGACTTTGCTTTTCAGACGATGAGCCGGTTGTCCCAGTGTTCCCTGATCAACACATAGCATAGCACAGCATCATCAGCCATTTCTGGGACCACGGATCACAAAGATTAACAAAATGATAATGAAAAAATCAGGGATGTCAAGATTTTTAATACCATGCCTGTTCAGAATAAAATACATCTCATATTCATAATTATACTACATTATATAGGCTTCTTATGATTATTAGAATTATCTAAAAAATAAGTATGGCAATGGGCCATTCGTTTATTGCTGGCATTGTTTAAATGGAAACTATTGTGCAATAAGTGCTTTACTTCTCCCAGTCATTTACTTACTTCCTCAAAAAAAAATATGGAAGCAAGGTAGGCTACATTGCCCCATCTATCAACTAATGGTTAACGGTCAAAAGCTAAATATTGCTTGTATTTTTATGTATTGTAACATGTTAAGTTAACTAACGGTATGGAACACTGCAAGCAGAACTCTGTGACCAAAGACCTCCGCAACTCCCGCCCCCCCACCCCCACGCTACTAGGGGGCGGTGGAGGGACACCGTTGGTACATAAGTTTCCACATCTCCTTTCTTGTTCACGTAACCCCGAGCAGAATTAATGCCTTTTTAAAATGATACGTTGAAGCCCAACCGGCTGCCACTACCAGCTGAACATCGGTTTACTTTGTCGAAAGCAACTCAAACGTAATAATGGGGGCTATATGCATAAAAGTAGTGGATCTACTCCAAATACTGTTTGACAATATGGTTCTGGTGACCAAGGAAACGGTAGACTACGAGCAATATTTGATTTAATAAAAAATTCAAAATTAATTGAATCGTAATAAAATATTATTACATAAACGTGCTTGCATCAAGGCAGATGGGATGCATCCGATTGCATAGCCTGCGCATGCGCACTCTGGACCGGAGCCGGACGGAGCAGTGACAGCACAGTCCCGGGAGACATGTTGGCTCTAAGGACACTGGCGGAGAGCCAACATGGCCGCCTTTCAGTGTGTCAACAACAACAGCGTCAAGTTGAAGTGAGCTGGGATTGAATATCGGCCTTTGGCTCTGTCTCCGCGGCCACAGTCTCCGGACCACCAGAAAAAAAAATGATTCGCAGTAGGGTTCCCGCGATGTGTTGAACGTTAACCGGGTAAGCTGCACGCATTTTAAACGATCGCGCTATCCTCCAGCTAATGCTAAGCTAACTGTTAGCAGGACGGACCGAGTCGGAGGAGCACTCGTTCAGCTAGCAGTGCTTTAGCTAGCGGTTTAGCTTTTGAGATAATGTTCGGAATTCCCCGAAGTTGAGACCGTCGATCCCCGGTGTTCGGGATTTCTAAAAGGCAAGTTCGTCTAAAAAGCAATAAGAACCGGATTTGTGTTCCGAACCGGTCCACTTCTACGGCGACATCGAGTAACGCTCAGCCCGGGATGCTAATCCCGCAGATCTCCTCTGGTGAGCGGTAGCTCGCTGCTAATAGCATTAGCATATTGCTAATAGCATTAGCTTATTGCTTATAGCGTTATCAGCTAAACCAGCGAACACTCCGTGAGTAAGTGTTGATTGCATGTTAGAGGGGTATAGATGGGGTGCACCGGCGGGCTACTGTGAAGTGGTGATGCTCATGTGTGTGTGAAATGAACACATGAATGTATCACAGGATGTATTCATGTACGCAGACCGCGACCATATGCCAACCGTGTCGCACGTCGACATTTGGACAATATGAACAGATATCAAACATGGTCGTTCACAAACTCCTCCATTCCGTCGTGTCAGCTGTCTGGGAGCACGGAGGATTATAGATTATAGATATCGGACCGCAGGAGGAAGTTTGGCCTCAACGCCAGATCAGATTCCTCCGTCCTCAGATCTGCCAGCTCGCATTAAACCAGAAGCAGTTCGCACCAGAGCCTCCATGGGAGCTGATTGCGTTCAATAGATCAGTTTATCTGGATGGTTCCTGTGTGTTGTTGTGTAAAGAAGAAGAAGGTGGTGTAAAGGGGGGAGGTGGTGTAGAGGAGGAAAAGGTGGTGTAGAGGAGGAGTTGGTGATCAAAGTGGTAATCTAGGGGTTCATCCGATTGAAAGTACCGTCTGCTAAAGAGGGGGCACTGGGCTAAACCACAACGTTCATACTGAGATTTCCCTCTTAACAGTGTGAAATTATGTTGGCTGCACATCCCGTTTGAATGTTAAAATATAATATTATGTATTGAAGCAATTATTACGCACACATTCTGGTTACGGCTTTAACATAGAGCTGCGATCTATCCACCAGGCCAACTGGACGGACTTGTAACGTTAAGCTAATGATTTGCAGGATGTTTGTAATGTCATCTGTTCAGGTGCCATCTGTTTTGGCCTCTTTAAATCTAGGAAATGATGCGTCCTCCCTCTTCCCCTTTCAGGTCGAGCCTTTACCTTCACAAAAGTATCTAATGTAATCACTCTGTATGATCTACCCAATGGGTAACAGAAGGCCTTAGTTACCCTACAGACGCAACCAAATTGAAAAATATGTTCAATATGATCTATTACAGCCCATGGCGTCACAATTTGGATTGACGTTTACACACACGGAAAATGGAACCCAGTGTGTTCATTTTAAACTAGGGTTGCACCCCTACACAGTAAATGTAGGTAACTGCAAATTGTAAACACCAGTCCAATTAATGAATCCAATTATAGGCGTACCGTAACAACATTATACATTGGTCATAACTACTTTAATGGTGCCTTTTCTAAATTACAAAATAATATATAATTGATCGTTATAAATAGATGAGCTACATTATAGGTTAATAAAGATGCAGCTAAAAGTTCAAAGCCAAATAATACAAACAATGTTTAGGAAATGCTTACATATTCGTGTATACTACCACTAACAAAACAAGTCTGGGATTACTTGCTTCCTATTATTAATACGTAAATACTAAATATACAGCAGCTACAAATACTGAAATGGCATTTTGAGTCCATTGCTTTTTCCCCCTAAAGTAATAATAGATCTCAACTTGGTGCCATTTACTGTTCCCAGCAGTACACAGGCCTACGGTAGTGCTCATGAAGACATCCACATGTTTTATAGCCAACCAACGCGCCTCTAACCAAAAAAAGGCACAACAGAGCGGGGGAACTGCTCCCGACCTTTTGGACGAGCTGTGCTCGGATTGGAGGCCAGTCGATGACTGGGCGTAGCCTTAGGCTCCGTAGAGGAACGGGATTACATCGTTACCTGGGAGGTCAGGTTAGCTCAGCCGTCTTAATCGCCGCGTGGTGTATGTTAACATACAAAGTACTTTGATGCTTGTGCTCCTCCCTTGGTCTTTCAACAATTTTATTTACAGGGTCTAAATTATGAATATTTTAATTCGCAACCTAAATTGTTGGTGTCTTCTTCAAGGGAGTGTATGGAAAAGAGATGAGACTCGTGCGTGTTTTTGTTGCTTTGATAAACCTAATAGTTACTACATCAAATCCTGTTGATGCATATTGGCATCAACAATGTTACATATCCAATGTTATATATGCCATGTAATCAGCGTATATAATCATGTCATATTGGTGTATGTTACATTTGTAAACATAGTGGTGATGACACTCTTGACATGCTAAGCTAATGCTCTCTCCTCTTGTCTCTCCTCCTCGTCTACCCCCCCTCTTGCCTCTCCACCTGGTCTCTCCTCCTTGTCTCGCCTCGTCCTGGTCTCTGGTCTCTCCTCTCTCCCCCTCCTCTTGCCTCTCCACTTGGTCTCTCCTCTTCTTGCCTCTCCTCCTGGTCTCTCCTCTCTCCTCTTGCTCCTTGTCTCTCCTCCTCCTTGTCTCTCTTGCTCCTTGTCTCTCCTCCTCTTGCCTCTCCTCCTTGTCTCTCCTCCTCCTTGTCTCTCTTCCTCCTGGTCTCTCCTCTCTCCTCTTGCTCCGTGTCTCTCCTCCTCTTGCCTCTCCTCCTCCTTGTCTCTCTTCCTCCTGGTCTCTTGCTCCATGTCTCTCCTCCTCTTGCCTCTCCTCCTTGTCTCTCCTCCTCCTTGTCTCTCTTCCTCCTGGTCTCTCCTCTTGCTCCGTGTCTCTCCTCCTCTTGCCTCTCCTCCTTGTCTCTCCTCCTCCTTGTCTCTCTTCCTCCTGGTCTCTCCTCTTGCTCCTTGTCTCTCCTCCTCTTGCCTCTCCTCCTTGTCTCTCCTCCTCTTGCCTCTCCTCCTTGTCTCTCCTCCTCTTGCCTCTCCTCCGTGTCTCTCCTCCTCCTTGTCTCTCTTCCTCCTTGTCTCTCCTCCTCTCCTCTCTCCTCCTCTTGTCTCCCCAGACCTTGAGATCTCAGACAGGTCCTAGTCGCTCTTCTCTGCACTAGGCAGCCTGACAGCCATGTCCTCACAGCAGCCCAACAGCTCCGCCTCCAACAGTCCCACCTCCATCCTGGGCTCCCCCTTCTCCGTCATCAGCCCCTCTCTGGGCTCTCAGTCCGTCACGTCCTCCCTGGGCTTTGGACCCATCAACAGCAGCCAGGTATGTTCCACTGACTAATCGTTGACCCCCCACACAACCTCTTCCTCACACTCTGGGGGTGTTTGGGGAAGCAGGGAAGAATTGCCAGGCTAATGTTTGGGTGCCCCCGCCTCTGGATCTGGGGATGAAGAGCTTTCAGACACCGTTTTTTTTAAAATACTATTTTACTCTCAACGATTATTTATATGAATGGAATAGATTTCTGGTTCAACTGCCTTTAGTTTTTCTAGCGGCTTGGTGAAAACCAGGCCAAAACCTTGAATAAAGAACATTCTTATTCATCTAATGTACACGATGTGTCCATAATTACCCATTTCAGCGCTCTAAATTCAATTTAATTTGTAATGACCTTAATCAACACTACGGTCTCAAAGATTTTAACAAGCCCAATATTTATGACACCCAAAGTTTTCTGCATATTTGAAATGTCCACGGACTACGCCATCACCTAAAGCATCCATCTCAGCCTTCCAAGGTGGCCTAAACGCTGACGATGGCCCAAGTGTCAGTATGTCTTTGCAGGCGCTCCGTGTGTGAGTTGCTAAGTAACACAGCAGCACCACAGTGTTCAACATGTAGTCTGGTTTCATGTCCAGACAACCGACCCAGACCGCTAACCCCCCGGGCCGCGGTGGGCCTCAGGCCCTGCTCCAGTCATCTGTACCGCCTCTTCCCCTCCTCCCTCCGTCCGCTCAGATCAACTCGCCGGTGTCCGGGATGCACGCCATCAGCAGCTCTGACGACGTCAAGCCCCCGTTCGGCCTGCGGCCGATGTCCGCCCACAGCCCCGGGATCATGCTGTCCCAGAAGCGCCTGTGTGCCATCTGTGGAGACCGCTCCTCAGGTGAGCCGCGGCCCGCGCACCACCTCCCCGTTTACATCCATCACCAGAGCCTTTCAATAAGTACATTGGTCAGAAGGAAGAGGAACAACAAGTGGTCCCCGGGGACAGGAAGGATGTTCATAGGACCAACAATCACTGGGTAAACTCATTCCCTCTACACAACAAAGATAGCTAGGATGATAACAACATCCAATAATAGCGTGAACAGTAAGTGCCAGGGCGTACAATAAGTGCGTACATTAAGTGGCAGGCCGTACAACATACAATGAGTTTACATTAAGTGGCAGGACGTACCACATACAATGGGTTTACATTAAGTGGCAGGACGTACCACATACAATGAGTTTACATTAAGTGGCAGGACGTACCACATACAATGGGTTTACATTAAGTGGCAGGTCGTACAACATACAATAAGTGCGTACTTTAAGTGCCAGGACGTACAACATACAATATGTGCAAGGATAAACAATGTACAATCAGTGTGTACATTAATTGCCAGGATATACAATTAGTGTGTAAGAGGGCGGGATGATGTCCATGCAGATGTACACTGAGTACCGGTTGGGGGGTGGGACCTGTCACCCAGAGGCCCGGGTTCCCTGTTCAGTAGCTCCATCACAGGCTCTAACGGGAGCCAACGCAGACGCGGGAGAGCGCTACAGAACAGGGAACACGGATTCGGCCGTTACATCCTGTTACACCCCCCCCCCCAGGGAAGCACTACGGCGTGTACAGCTGCGAGGGCTGCAAGGGCTTCTTCAAGCGCACGGTGAGGAAGGACCTGAGCTACACCTGCAGGGACAACAAGGAGTGTCTGGTGGACAAGAGGCAGAGGAACCGCTGCCAGTACTGCCGGTACCAGAAGTGCCTGGCCATGGGCATGAAGAGAGAGGGTAGGGGCGCGCACACACGCACACACGCGCACAGACACACACACACACACACACACACACACACACACACACACACACACACACACACACACACACACACACACACACACACACACACACACACACACACACACAGTGCAGAACAAATTTGATTGATTACACACAGTGCGACTGTAAGGTATATTATTTGTTTTACATACTACACGATATATATTGCCAGTTCAGAGGCAAGGTGGGTTTTAATCTTATTTGCAGTAACAGTGGATACCTGTTGTTGTTGTTGTTATTATTATTAAGCCAATAATTCATTACTTGACTCCAAAGGGAATGGTCTTTTAGAAGTAGTGCTACAGAGTGTCTCTCAGAGTGGCGTGGGTATTTTTAAATTGGATTACCGTCGATAATTGAGCAGCTTTGGGGATCATGAAGTCCAGGTCCCACACACAAACGCCCGTTATTAGATCTCCAATAGATGTTTCCTCTCATGTGATTATTGAAGGTAGGAGTCTGAGATGGTGGCGGGCTGAGGAGAGCTTAGTGTTACTAGCTACATAGCTAACCCTCTCTTCTGTTTCTCCTCTTCTACTCCTCCTGCAGTGGTCCAAGATGAACGTCAGAAATGTAAGGAATTGAGAAAGGCTCTTGGTATGGCTGAAGGTTATACTACAAATGTTATATTACCAATTTACCTGTTGTTGTTGTTGTGTAGACGTAGCCTGTATGAATTTGCCAATTTTCCAAAGTATTGGACTGTATTTCAAATTTCCCTCTCCGGTCCTAGTGTTGACCTCTGCTCTCTGAGTTTTGACCTCTACTGTCCTCGTGTTGACCTCTACTGTCTTAGTGTTGACCTCTACTGTCTTGGTGTTGACCTCTACTGTCCTGGTGTTGACCTCTACTGTCCTGGTGTTGACCTCTACTGTCCCGGTGTTGACCTCTACTGTCCCGGTGTTGACCTCTACTGTCCTAGTGTTGACCTCTACTGTCCTGGTGTTGACCTCTGCCCTCTTGATGCTGACCTCTGCCCTCTGGGTGCTGACCTCTCCCCTCTGGGTGTTGACCTCTGGGTGCTGACCTCTCCCTCTGGGTGCTGACCTCTGACCTCTGGGTACTGGGTGCTGACCTCTCCCTCCCCCCCCCCCCCCCCCCCCCCCCCTCCCCAGCGGTGCAGGAGGAGCGCCAGAGGAACCGTGAGCGTGAGGGCGAGCTGGAGTGCAGCATGGCGGTGAACGAGGAGATGCCCGTGGAGAAGATCCTGGAGGCGGAGACGGCGGTGGAGCAGCGGACAGAGCTGCACTCGGACGGAGGCTCCGCCACCAGCTCTGTGAGTCCCGCCGCCCCCCCCCCGGGAGCCCCCCCCCTTCCCCCGGGACCCCCCCCTCGGTCTTTACTGTGGTGCCCCGTGTCGTTGCAGCCCCACGACGCCGTGTCCAACATCTGCCAGACGGCGGACAAGCAGCTGTTCGCCCTGGTGGAGTGGGCCAAGAGGATCCCCCACTTCAGCGAGCTGCCCCTGGACGACCAGGTCATCCTGCTGAGAGCAGGTAACACCCCCACCCTAAAACCCCCAAAACAACCCCACCACCACCCTGACCCCAGCACCTAACCCCCCCACAGCAGGTATGATTGTGTTGTCGGCCCCTCTAACCTCCAAGGCGCTGTCTTGTCCTGCTAGGATGGAACGAGCTCCTCATCGCCTCCTTCTCCCATCGCTCCATCGCCCTGAAGGACGGAGTCCTGCTGGCCTCTGAGCTGCACAGGGACAACGCCATGCACAGCGCAGGAGTGGCAGCCATCTTTGACAGGTAGGGGATAACTGTCCTCTCATTGGCTGACTGTTGATGACCACTGGATCTCATTGATACTGTATAATGAACACTGGATCTCATTGATACTGTATAGTGACCACTGGATCTCATTGATACTGTATAACGACCACGTGATCTCATGTACTGACGGTATAATGATCACTGGATCTCATGTACGGACTGTATAACGACCACTGGATCTCATTGATACTGTATAATGATCTCTGGATCTCATGTACTGACTGTATAATGATCACTGGATCTCATGTACTGACTGTATAATGATCACTGGATCTCATGTACTGACTGTATAATGATCACTGGATCTCATGTACTGACTGTATAATGATCTCTGGATCTCATGTACTGACTGTATAATGATCACTGGATCTCATGTACTGACTGTATAATGATCACTGGATCTCATGTACTGACAGTATAATGACCTCTTTAATTTCCTGCAGGGAGAGCATTCAGAGTGCAGAAGTGGGGGCAATATTTGACCGGTAAGGCCCTGTGAAGGGACCCCTGTATTTGTCCTGTGTTTGTGTGTTGGCTCGTTCAGGTACATGGCCTCCGTCCTCCCCTGTTCTTACCGCTCTGTTCCACTCTGCAGGGTTCTCACCGAGCTCGTCAGCAAAATGAGAGATATGCAAATGGACAAGACGGAGCTAGGCTGTCTCCGAGCCATCGTCCTCTTTAACCCAGGTAAGATGTGGTCTTTAACCAGGTCTGAAGCTCTTTAACCCAGGTCAGATGAAGCTCTTAACCAATGTATGAAGCTCTTTAACCCAGGTAAGATGTGGTCTTCTACCCAGGTCAGATGAAGCTCTTAAACCAGATCAGATGAAGCTCATTAACCCAGGTGTAATATGTAACTATATAATTGTATACGTGCTAATCTCGCCCACTTTTTTGCTTCCAGTGCAGTAGTCTGAGTGCTGCAGTAGAGGTTAACCCTTCAGTCCACTAGTCTCTCTGAGTACTGCAGTAGAGGTTAACCCTTCAGTCCACTAGTCTCTCTGAGGGCTGCAGTAGAGGTTAACCCTTCAGTCCACTAGTCTCTCTGAGGGCTGCAGTAGAGGTTAACCCTTCAGTCCAGTAGTCTCTGAGTACTGCAGTAGAGGTTAACCCTTCAGTCCAGTAGTCTCTCTGAGGGCTGCAGTAGAGGTTAACCCTTGTGTCAGTAGTCTCTGAGGGCTGCAGTAGAGGTTAACCCTTCAGTCCACTAGTCTCTCTGAGGGCTGCAGTAGAGGTTAACCCTTCAGTCCACTAGTCTCTCTGAGGGCTGCAGTAGAGGTTAACCCTTCAGTCCAGTAGTCTCTCTGAGGGCTGCAGTAGAGGTTAACCCTTCAGTCCACTAGTCTCTCTGAGGGCTGCAGTAGAGGTTAACCCTTCAGTCCACTAGTCTCTCTGAGGGCTGCAGTAGAGGTTAACCCTTCAGTCCACTAGTCTCTCTGAGGGCTGCAGTAGAGGTTAACCCTTCAGTCCACTAGTCTCTCTGAGGGCTGCAGTAGAGGTTAACCTTCTCCCCCCCTGTGTGTCCTAGATGCTAAAGGGCTGTCCAACACCGCTGAGGTGGAGCTCCTCAGGGAGAAGGTCTATGCATCACTGGAAGCCTACTGCAAACAGAAGTACCCCGAACAGCAGGGAAGGTGAGAGACCAGACACGGCCTAGCGCAACCACGCAGCACCCTGCAGATAGAACGGATGCATACGCTGCAGCACGCACGCACGCACGTACACTCAGAAGCAGACACACAGACGTACACACAGACAAGCGTGCACGTACACTCAGAAACAGACACACAGACGTACACACAGACAAGCATGAACGTACACTCAGAAACAGACGCACGCACACACCCATGTGCACGTACACTCTGAAACGGACACACAGACCAGCCACACACATTTAAAGACGGCGGTCCGACTAAACGACGGGCCTTCCTCCATCCAGGTTTGCCAAGCTCCTGCTACGCCTGCCCGCACTGCGTTCGATTGGCCTGAAGTGCTTGGAGCATCTGTTCTTCTTCAAGCTGATAGGTGACACACCCATCGACACGTTCCTCATGGAGATGCTTGAAGCGCCCCACCAGTTATCTTAGGGAGGAGGTTCAGACGGGCTTTTGGGTGGAGCTGGAGTGGGACTGCACTTTTATTCTTTTTTTGTTTTGTGGATTTAACAATTTGTCTCACTGCTGTCTGTGTCGGCCTATTTTAGCGCCTCGCAGACGAGCTTTCTAGACCAAACGATCTATGAGCTGGTGTGGGGAACACCAGCGTACCGTACATTAAAGTACTGCTCATATTAGGACATCGTCAGTACTGGTGCTATATATTGAAAAAAAAAAAAGATTTCGGAAGTAATTGATGTAAAATGTCTTTTTTTAAATTGAAAAGATTTGTTCCTTTACCGGAGCTAAAATGTTGGTATCCATTTTTATAACTATGCTTTTTAGAATCCCCAAATGATAAGCTTCAGTTTTTAATTCCATGGTCTTCAAAACCTGTTTTTAAAAGTAAGGTTGAGATCATGGGTATGCAATAAAGATGTAGTTTTCCCCCTTTTTCACAATTTGTAATTCAAATCAGAACTTGAGTGGGAGGGGGGAGGGGGGGGGGGTAATTTTTCCTGTCTAATCTCAGTAAAGTACTGACCTTACTGTACCAAACACTCTGTGTACTGTGTCTAAACATAGCGCCTCGTGGATTTGATTCTGAGATAAGAAACGCGTAACATCGTGGCAGTAAACCTTGAGTCCACACGGAAGGAGGCCAGGCTAGTGTGGAGCTAGCTTTGTTCACTAGGGTTCCTTTTTTGTTGTTTTTTGCGCTTTTTTGTAAATCTAATCACTTTGCAGTTAATGCATAGACTGCACTGCACACTTGCTATATGCTATTTTTAAAACATACTATTTTCGAATGATTGGCCAAAAAATGGTCAGGTTTTGTACTTGGTGCTATTCCAGATTCACTCATTCGGTGAGGCCATTCACTCAACGACAAACATAAATTATGCAAGAAATTAAATTCCCTCAAATTTCTAATTGAGCAGTTGAACCCGAACCCTGCATCACGCATCCCTCCAGTCCGCCTTCAGGGGTTTTACTAAGTAAATCATCGTCTGGTGGAAAGGGAAAATTCAATTTGTAATTTATATACAATTATATGGTACTGTGCAAAGATTGTTCAGGGAAAAAATGCTCTATATGAATAGATTTGGATAATGTGGTCAGGAGATACAAATTGTTATTATTGATATTTTCTCTGGTTTAGTTTCCAACTATTATTACGCAGAATGTGTCTTAGGTTGCACTGGATTTTCTAAGACTCGTTCAGCATTGCAATTTCTGTTTGGCTTTTTCCTTTTTTATTTTGGTGCTCTTTAGTTCTATTTCCCTCCCCTCAGAGTTATTAGTTAATGTCTTCTTCATCTTGCTGTCTTGTGCATTGTTTATTAAAAGGCAAAAACCCAAATCACAACTACAGATCCATAGATCTCCACCACCACCATACTTCTGTATGATTGACTGTCTGTGAAGCTCAGATCAAGTGGATTATTGTCATTGGCTTCTGTACATGCTCGATTGGCGTTTGATCTCCTCGATCAGCAGATGTTTGATCGGATCGATCGGCAGACGTCAGATCGTCTTGATCGGCAGACGTTAGGCCGGATCGATCAGAAGCATTAGATCGGTTTCTTGCAGCATGGGGTTGTTTGGGTTCCAAAATAAAAACAAAAGGCAGATCTGTCTGTTCCCGGACTCTTTTTCTTTCCTGTTTTTAATTGAATTAATGTGTTATTGAATGCTTGTTTGTTTTTTCTTGTACATTTTTCTCTCTGCCCTGAAAAAACGAATCTTTCCAATCCACTAGCAAATAAAAAGCCAGATGACTGCGGTCTGTCTGGCTTTCCAAATGCATCTCTGAGGCGATTCATGTCAAAAGGAAGGACTGATGTATTTCCTGTACAGGTCAGCCAGAGCGGCACCCTTCTTGAATTGAGACGTCCGCTAATTCACCGGTCACACACAAGGTTCCTATAGCCCATACACATGGTTGGGGCAGGGAAAGGGACCGGTCTGCTGTATGCGCAACAGTGGCACCGTAAGGAGAGTGCTATGAGACATTTAAAAAGGTCTTGTGAGAACGGCAGGTAGGCAGAAAGGCAATGGAAACACGTCTTTAGGTCAGCCTCTTTATTGTAATCGTTACAATTGTGTTTTGGATGCGAGGTGAGCGAGTGTGGAGTTGCCCTCGTGTCCCTGGTGGTGTATGGGCTCCGTGATGGTAGGGCTAATACACACGCAGGACCTAGGGCCGCATGGAGTGCAAATCAAAGGCTTCCGGAGAATACCACCGGAGAAACTGTCTGACCACTGCATTCGTCAACTTTCAAGTTTGCACAGTTTAAACACAAAGAAACAAGACGGACAAAACAAAACCTCTGAGATTCAGACCTCCCCTTGCGTAGCAGGAGGTCCCACATCTTATAGAAACCATGCAGGGCTTGGTTTAGCTTAAATAACGCATTTCTTAGAATAATACTGCTTTTGACTATAATACACTATTCTACACAAGGAGCCACACATGGAAGATGAACAGGAACGTTTACATCATTTTACAGCAATCCTTTACATGGTTGTCTTCCTGTCGTCTGCCATTTGACCCAACTAGTAAAATGGGAGAAAAGGTCGTACACTTCTGACAGGTCCCATGCTACAAAAATCTCTTTAAGGTGCTCGAAATCTTCCAGTAATTTCTGAAGAACTATGAAATGAAGATGTGCGGCTTAGTCAATATAATGGATCATTCTGAATGCCTATCGATTAGTGACCTGTTTGAACAATATGAGAACTTCACGCAACAGTAAAAACAGTATCGCCAAGGGCTGTCTACATTTACAGCACAATCTTGGCGTTTCCAGGTTTATTTGATTATTTGTAAGCATTTTGCCTCCCTGTTTCATGTGTCTAAAAATATTTTGGCTCTTGGTTGTGTGCTTTTTATAACAATGATATTTGAAAGAACAGTTGATCCGTTTCATAAAAGTAATTTATAAAGTATAATATGGAGACAAAATATGAATCTACTGTGGAGAGAAACGAGAATGATCCATACAGTAAGGCAACTGAAAAGAGCTGATCTGCTGACCCCTACATCAGCAGAGAGTTTAAAGCTATTGACCTATAGTGAACTGGTTCATCTGTGACAAATTAAGTCCAGGTAGTTGGGGTAAATAGATTTGGGCTCTTGATTGGACGACTCCAGCTTGTGAGGTCAACACTCACCATCCACCTGTTTGCTTTACTAACATTTTCTTGCTTCCGTATCCCTGAAAATGTTTAAATAAATAAGTGGTTGAAAGGCACTGTTAAATCTGTAGCTCGTCTTAAATAACAGTCTAACACACTGGAAATCTTTACTGGAAAATGTTAGATTGTGTCTGTAATTGATAAGTTAATTATTTTTAAAGCGGGACTTGATAAACTGATGATGTAGCAAAACAGCTTCAATTAGGGACAATAGTTTTTTTTCTATATATAAACTTGTGGAATTGTTAGTGCTTTCTGTTTATATTTATTACTATAAATTCTAGTAAGTCAGTTATTTTTAACCTTGCTAGACTTCCACATGTATGGGTGTTCCCGCTGCGACATCATGGACACATGTTGACCACACCTGGAATGCCTTCGGAGGGAACTCCTGTCCTATCGCTGCCTCATACTGGATGCCCATTTGGTTCATGTTGGATGCCCAAATTTGGTTTCATACTGGATGCCCATATTTGGACATCTGAACAGATCCCCAACACTCCCTCGATCCAGCGACTTCCTCCAGTGCAACTCATCCTCCCCGGAGTACCTTCTCTATCAGGACCTGAGAGGAGAATCAGTCTGCCTCCCATGACACGAACAGAACCAGGGTGATGTGGAGCACTGTCCAGTCGGCAGACAGGGGACATCATTAAAGATCTGATCATTAGATATCAAATCATTAAAGGTCAGATCATCAAAGATCAAATCATTGGAGATCAAATCATTGGAGATGGGCTTTTAGTGCCTAGTGGACTGAAGGGGGTTGGATGAGTGCAAGTAAGGGCCAATCAGAGCGTCTGCGTGCCTCGGTGTCCAATAGGAAGCTGTTCTCCTCACACCTGCATCTCCTCCCCAGCTGATAGGCCGAGGGCGTTGGCCTCCTCAGCCGTCAGCCCGTTCTTCAGGGTCCTCCTCACTGAGACCACAGGAGAGGGGAGAGAGACAGGGGGGTGGGAGGGAGACCGTCAGGGCAGCAGTATGGACCATGGCAAGTCTTCCAAATAGGATTTTAGATTCAGAATTATTAAAACGTCTAAGCTCAAACTTTGCCATTATTCACAATTTATCCATTAACTCACACTCATAAAATGTGTGTGATTAATCTCCCCTGATTTTGCCTTAAACACCCTGATTTCGACGTCAACTCCCCTGATTGTGCCTTAAACTCCCCTGATTGTGCCTTAAACTCCCCTGATCTTGGCCTAAACTCCCCTGATTCTGCCATAAACTCCAATGATTCTGCCTGAAACTCCCTGATTTTGGCCTAAACCCCCTGATTGTGGCATCAACTCCCCTGATTGTGCCTCAACTCCCCTAATTTTGGCCTTAACCCCCCTGATTTTGGCCTAAACTCCCCAAATTGTGCCTTAAACTCCCCTAATTTTGGCCTTAAACCCCCTGATTTTGGCCTACACTCACGTGACTTGCGGTTGGGCCGGCTCCGCCTCCTTTCGCGGGGGGCCGTGCGCGGGCCGGGCACCTGGGTGACCGAGCGCACGATCCGGTCCATGATCTCGTCGGCCGTGTCGTCGGTGCCGTTGACCGGGTCTTCGCTGGCCGAATCCCACAGAGGAACGCGCCCTGTGGGTCAGAACCCATCAGTACGTCCTCTCATCTTACTGTTCAATGTCATTCACGGAGGAGAGCTCAGCATGTTGCCCAGCGATTACCCAAACGGACCGAGCATCGGGGATCAGACCCAGAGCCCTCCGGCTCCAGGGCCACATCTCAACCACGACACCTGGACCCGGGCCGATGAGGTCCAGTAGGGCCGGGTGTCAAGGTCAATGCTGCTGACCTCTGGTGCTGTAGTGTCCTTACGTGGGGTCGTAGGGTCATGGGGTTGTGTGTAAAGGTCACTGACCTCTGGTGCTGTAGTGTCCTATCGTAGGGTCATGGGGTCATGCCTAAAGGTCACTGACCTCTGGTGCTATAGGCCGTGGTGCTGTAGGGTCCTAACGTGGGGTCGTAGGGTTGTGTGTAAAGGTCACTGACCTCTGGTGTGTAGTGTCCTATCGTAGGGTCATGGGGTCATGCCTAAAGGTCACTGACCTCTGGTGCTATAGGCCGTGGTGCTGTAGGGTCCTAACGTGGGGCCGTAGGGTCGGGTGTAAAGGTCAATGCTGCTGACCTCTGGTGCTGTAGTGTCCTAACGTGGGGTCAAAGGGTCGTGGGGTCATAGGGTCGTGTCTAAAGGTCGCTGACCTCTGGTGCTGCAGGCCCGGGTTCGTCCTCTCAGCCCCGGGACGGCCGAGCCCCCGCCCTCGCCGCCGGCCCCCCCGCCGCTCCTCAGGACGGCCTTCATGTTCTCGTGCTCGGCCTCGTCCTGGGCGCTGCGGAGGCCCTCCAGCGGGCCCTCGGACCCCGCCCCGCTGAACTTGCCGCTCTGGAGGGAGGGGGGCATCAGGGGGGGGGGGGGGTTAGACACGAGCAGAGCGGGACGGACAGCAGGACACGAGACGCTACAGGCTGGTTAGTGAGGATGGACAACACCGGAACACACACCAGTGTGTGTGATGCACAATACGCGGTGTGTGTGTGTGTGTGTGATACACGCGTACTGTACACTAATATGTGGTGTGGTTGTGTGTGCTTGCTACACCCCGGGGGTTCCTGGTGTGGTCGGGGCGTGGCCGCCCACACCCTGTGTGTTGTGATTCATGACAGAAAGCCGTCTGCACACGCAGTGCACCCCTTTACGAAAGCACCGCTCCCACAGCAACGGGTTGGTTCCTCATTCTCAAGAGGCGCACACACAGACACACACACACACAAAGGCACACACACACACACACACACACAGGTTGTTCCTGTCAATCTCCGCTTACGAAACCACTTGGGCTCATTTCACAATAAAAGGGACACACATTGTTAGAGGATTAAGTTTCATCATGGCAGTAGACAGTCCCATGCTCTTGTTCACAAACACAGGCTCCCTACCTCTCCATCTCCTTCGTCCTCGCTCTACACAGAACACATTCAGGGAGAAATAAAACAAATCATTGGTTCTTCATATTTGTAGATGAGCTCCACTTTGTCCCATTCGCTGTACTGCCTGTTCCCCCTCGCAGCGCTGTGAGGCCTGCCCGTGTGAGTAGGCAGTAGGCCTACCTCTGTGAGTAGGCAGTAGGCCTACCTCTGTGAGTAGGCCCTCCCGTGAGAGTAGGCAGTAGGCCTACCTCTGTGAGTAGTCCTACCCGTGTGGACGGGCCGGTTCTCTCTTCCTCACCGGAAGGCCTCGTGTCAAAGGTCACGGCTAACATCTGGTTTCTATACATTGCGCCTCCCTAACGAGCAGCCTAACCCCTGCTGGGCAGTCACCGCTAACGGCTGCCTCTATGTTACATCACATTTATTAAAGTGATTGAAACTATTAAACCTTTGGCCAAAGTGACATACAGTAAGTTCTAGCCCCAAAAGTGCAGGTATCCTTCGAGTACAAACAGCTCATCTGTGTGTCTGAGGGGTCATGCCGGGGTGGGGTCCGGCCCCAGAACGTGACGGTTCCAGACCCCCTGTCCCTGTCCGGTCCAGGGTACAGACCCACGGACACGCGGACGGGCTCCGACTCTCGGTTGGGAGGGGCAGCTCTGAGAGGCACACTACGGGGTGGGACGGGCGCGGCTTACGTCAGTGATCATCTTCCCGCGGGTCTTGTTCCTCTCGCGGTGGTTGGCCCTCTTCTGCCTCTGCTGTAGCACCCTCTCCCGCGTGGTGCGGTACTCCAGTGCGAACTCGCTCAGGATCTTGCTGAAGCGGTGGATGCTGACCTTGCGGATGGCGTAGGTGGGGTGCCCCAGGAACAGCAGGAAGGCGTGGAACCTGCGGGCGGGCACACCGTGAGCACCACCACTCCAGATATAACTTATATAACATCCTAATATTCTAATAGACTAATATACTTAACTGATGTAATATCCTCTGTATAATATCCTCAAATTGCAGTAAATCAAATGCGACTACAAAGTACAAATGGACCTACTGACTATTCTGGGATGTACAATGTTGACGGGTGCAAGTATTGTACGTGTGTGTTAGGGCTGTCAACGAATATTCGAAGTTCGAATATTCGTTCGAAATGTATCCAAAAACGCGAATTCGAACGTGAAAATTAATATTCGAATGTGAAAAAACACTCCCGCGGTACAAGCGCCTCTATCTGCTTTGTGAATGAGCCTCTGTCTGTTCGCGATGTCCCTCATAATATTCGAATGTGAAAAAACACTCCCGCGGTACAAGTGTAACAGACTAGTATTGTGAAGAGCGAATGTATTTTATCCCCTCGGGGTTTCCGTACTTGGATATAGGTATTCCAGCTCGGCTATGCCATTCAATAAGCATCCGAAGTAGAGCTCAGGGAGCTAGTAGTCTGGCTGGTGAAAGCTGCTATAACGCAATGTTCTCGGCAAAGTCCGAGACAGCTTTTTTTTCATGAATCCGAACGGTGCGTAGTGCGAAGTGCCCTTTCGCTGGCATGGTGGAAGACGTAGGCGACATGCATATCTTTCTTTATCGATTTTAATAGGCCTTCTCGATAAATGGTAACTTGGTAAGCAAAGCAAGGAACGTTACCACTAGCATACTTTGTAACATTCAGAAGCGGGCGTCTTCTTCAGATTACTATAGTTTGCGCGCTTGCAGGTGTGGTGGTGAAATGCAAGCGATACAAAGTTGTGGCTTTTCATGATTAGGCCTCCACGTTACTGGGCTGTTTATAGGATATATATATATCCCGCTAATTTGAACCATGGTTTTGTCGCATTATTGACATATTGACGGCAACTGCGTAAAATACGCAACCAGATATTCGAATAGTTCGAATTCGTGATTTTTTTCCAAACGAACATTCGAATGTCATTTTTGAGCAATTTTGACAGCCCTAGTGTGTGTTAGGGCAGCTCATGATATTTGATTTTTCTGTCATCAAATATGACATTGTGATATTTACACATCCATCGATATGAATATCCCACTTGCGTGTATCAGAATTTCAACACTCAACAATTTATCGTTCAGCCCTAGGGTGGGTGTATGTATGTATTCACTCACCTATTGACTATTCTCCGATGTACGATCATCAGGATGATTATTCTCTCGGCGCAGTCTTTCAGGAAGTCCGACATCTTCTGCTTCAGCGCTGGCTTCATCTCGTGTTTGGCGATGACCTTCAGGTGGTCCCAGGATGCTTTGCACCGTCGCTCCATCTGGACCAGATTATCCTGGAGCTGGTCAAAATCCACCTGGGAGGAGCCATGCAAATAATAATTATTGTACGTTGTACGTCCTGGCACTTAGAAATAGTACTTAGCATTGTGTAGCGTCTTATCCTAGCTGTCTGTAGTATACAGGGAATTGGTTTAACCTAGTGATGGTTAGTGCTTGGCACTTGGTTTCTTGAACATCCTTACTGTACCGACAGAGATACATAGTTGTATCTCTTCTTCTGACAAATGTATTGCAAGTTATTGCAAGTCGCTTTGGATGAAAGCATCGTCTTAATGGCCAAAACTAAATGTAAATATCTCTGTAGGTTTAGGGTTTAGGGTAAGATGCATATATTACGGACAGATCGATGTTTAGTAAAAGTTAAACAAACAAAACGCTTTTTTGTTGGCTGACCTTTGCCGAGCGAGTTATGGCGCCAATCTCAGAATACAGGTCGGAACTCTCTGGAAACTTGTCGACCACGATGGAGCAGACGTGGTGGAGGAGCGACTGCTTGTGGACCGTGTCCTTCACCTCCGGAACCTTCTCCAGGTAGCTCAGCTCGAAGCCCTTTGCCTGCAGAGGGACCACAGAGAACTTACTCACAATACACACGCACAATACATATACACAATACATACTTACACACAATACATTCATACGTACGTACAGTACGTACGTACATACTCAAAATAAATACTAAGTAGCATTTGTAGCTAGCTGATGTTAACTATATTATACTATGCTTACATGACATTATATTGATATTATATTTTGAGAGAGAGCGAGAGAGACAGAGAGGGCGTTTCCTCACATTGGTGCCGTTCAGGAAGTTGCCGATGGACAGCAGCGTTCCCAGAATGCAGCGCAGCGTCTTGTTCTTCTCTAATTGGTCCATCCCTTCCTTCAGGTCCTGAAGAGGCTCGGCCACTTCCTGTAAGAGCAGGAAGAGCCAACCGTTACAGAGGTGAACAACATGTCACCTGCTTCTGTCTGCAGAGCTGGCTGCAGGTCCGGTCTGCTCCTGGAGTCAGGAACCATGACTAAAGCGACTCAGTGTTCATCAAGAGACACAGGAGTCACCTCTAACCTGATACATCCTCCCTGCAGCCTGCCTAGGGTGAGTGTGAGGGTTAGGGTGAGGGTGAGGTTTAGGATGAGGGTGAGGATGTGGGTGAGGTTTAGGGTGAGGGTTATCCTAGGGGAATCCTAATGTACGTGTCAGGTAAGGCGTCGGACCTTCTCGATGACCTCGTAGTCCATCTTGAAGGCCCAGAGCTGCAGGCGGGCCGACAGCTCGGTGATGGAGGACAACGTGAGGAGGAACTGCTCTGCGCTGCCCAGGGGCACCTCGGGGTTCCCCAGCTGGGCCTCCTGGATCCGCTGCTTCTCCTCCTCGCTGGGGGTCATGGTCAGGATTTTCTGGGGGACAGGAGGAGCAGAGGAGGCGTTAAGGAGACTTCAGCTCTGGAGGTAGAGCGGGTTGGCTGGTAACCGGAAGGTTGCTAGTTTTATCCGCGGAGTGTCGAGGTGGCCCTGACCAAGGCACCTCACCCTAACTGCTCCTGATGATCTGGCTATCGCATGCATGGTTGAAACCGCCGTCGGTGTGTGAGTGATTGTTAGGCAATATTGCAATATTGTCTTCCATTTATCATTTAGTCTGGGAAAAACAATTGAACTAAGAAATGGCAAAAAGGGATGCAGGCTCCACTTACTGTGGAGGATTAAAGGTGCTGTAGGTATGATTTAGGAGCCATCATTTCAGTTGGTTTTTGCTGGAAACTGAAAACTGGCTGAGACAACCAACGGCTGTGATTGAGTGAAATGCTCTGTTCATTCATGGAGGAGAGCTCTAGTCAACTAGAGCTCTGCTGCTAGTTGATTAGATGCCTCTCCATGAGGTCATTTCGATTTCCAGACGGCTGCTGGAGTATTTCTGACCAATTAGGGCTCTACCCCGTTTTCTGCTCTCTCTCTCTCACTCTCATGATTCCTTTCTCAGGCTTTAACCTGATCCATCGTCATCCCAATTAATCAGCGTGAAGGAGTAGAACGAAATCTAAATGAGTTAAGTGAGATTGGTTTGGATTTCGTGGAGCATCATTTAGTGACGCAAACCGCACGGCGCTATGTGAGGTACGTTCAGGATCCCTGGACTCCACATCCCAAACCGCCCGCTCCCTCACCTCGATGCCCTCCTTGTTTAGGGCGTACTCATCGAAGTTGAGGATGGCGGTCTTGATGGTGCGGGGCGGCGGCAGCACGGTCAGGCCAATGTTGATGGCGTTGCTTCGCTTGGAGTCCAGAACGATGATTTCTTGTCGTTTGCCGTCAACGGCAGCTTTCTACAAATGTCAGTATATAACATGAGGTGAAATGTTAATTACATCACAAACACACACACATCACTCTCGTAATCTCAACCAATACAGCATGTTCTGGGTCTTCAAGGGTCAAGACCCTGTCTAGCTGCAATACTGCATAGGAGGGCATGGGTCTGGGGCGGTCTGGGGAGGTCTGAGAAGTCTTGGACAGTCTTGGGACAGTCTGGGTGTTCTGGGAAGGTCTGTGATGTGGGGAGCTCAGAGAGCAGCTCGACAGAGACTGAGATCTCATCAATCAGTCCAGTCTTGATGCTCTAACACCTCTAGTGAACATGGTACAGATGGTCCACCCTGACAGGAAACATAACAGGAGACAAGAGGGATAACAAACTGACTAACAGTCTAACGTCTTCATGAACATCGATCAACCCTCAGCGCGATAAACAAAGACCCATGCGTGGTGTGAGTGTGGACCTTGGTGACGGGGAGGTCCTTGGACTTGGACTCAAACAGCTGCTCCAGCTTGGAGGTGTCCAGCTTCACCGGGTCCAGCTTGGACCACAGCGACTCCCGGCAGCTGGAGTGGCTCTGGAACTGCCGGTCGGCCGGCCGCACCTCGTTCCAGAACAGCCGGATGGTCTTCTTCTTCTTCTGGAACAGCGGGGCCTCCCCCGCCCGGCCCGGCCCGGACGTCGGGGTCTGGAGAGGGGGTGGAGGGGGGCAGCCGTGCGGCAGCGGCGGGGCGGGAGGGGCGGAGTTACAGGGGTATTGGGGTGGCGGGGGCGGAGGGGGCGGGGCCGAGAGGCTGCCGGAGCCCATCACGCCGTCCAGGTCCAGGATGTCCTGGTCGTCTTCCTCCCCCAGGTCGGTGAAGTCCATCTCCTTGATGCGCAGCTCCCGGGGGACCGCCATCAGCTGGTCCCAGATGTAGTCCGACTCCTTCTTAGGGGGCGGGGGCGGGGCCCCGGCCGCGGGGGGCGGGGCCTGCTCCCTGGAGGGGGTGTCGGCCTCCGGGGGGGACATCAGGCCCTTCACCAGGTCCCCGAAGCGCTCGGCAGTCGCCCGCACGCTGCCCTGGTTCTCCAGGGGCCCGACCTCCACCCTCCTCAGGCCCTCCTCCCGGGCCTGCCGATGCGCCTCCAGGGTGGAGATCCGGGAGGCCAGGCTGGTGGAGGGCGGGGCCTGGTCGCCCCGCCCCTCCTCTGTCTGGGCGGGGCCTACGGCGGCTCCGCCCTCGCCGCCGGTGCCGGCGCTCTGGGAGAACAGCATGTCCAGCATGAAGCGCTTCTTGTTCAGGATCCCGCTGCTCTGCTCGTTGACGTTGGAGTCCGTCAGACGCGCCGACCAGGGTCCTGGGGTCGGACGGAGGGGGGAGGAGGAAGAGGAGGAAGAGGGCGTGGCACGTGTTAGCCTGTTAGCACCAGAGAAAAACTAATGACGGTTTACATTTAGGGCGTTTAGCAGACGCTTTTATCCAAAGCGACTTGCATTCAGTACATTTGTCAGCCGAAGGAGAAACAACAATATGTCGCCGTCGGTGCAGTAAGGACGTTCATAGAACCAAGTGCCAAGCACTGACGATCACTTGGCTAACCCATTCCCCTATACAACAGAGATAGCTAGGATAACGAGTGTAGACTGTGAGACCAGGGATTCCTGAACATGTGACCTTCATCAGTTAGGGTGAGCTAGCCCAAACCTATCCCCTACCGGGCCGTACTGCTGTCAGGGTCAGGGGTCTTCTGATGGGGGAGTCGTACCTGCTTCGATGTCCCTGGTGACCCGCTCCTCCCGCTCCTCCCGCTCCAGGGTGCTGCTGGCCGACGAGATGCTGGAGGCGGAGCAGTTGTCCTTCTCGTTCACCTCCTCGTTCTGTCGCTCCTTCTCGCTCAGCAGAATGCTCTCCTCTACGTCCCTTTCCACCGCATGCTCCTTCTCCTCCTTCTCCTGCTCCACCTTGTCCTCCTTCTCCTCCTCCTTCTCTTCCTTCTCCTTCTCCTCTTCTTCCTCCTTCTTCTCCTTCTCCTCCTCCACCTTCTCCTTCTCCTCCTCCACCTTCTCCTGCTTCTCCTCTAACCCAACCTCCTCCTCCTCATGCTGCTGCTGCTGTGCTCCCATTGGATCCGAGCCGCCAACCTCCTCCTTCGCTTCTCCCAGAACCTCGTTGTCCTGGACCTCCTCCTTTGCTACCACTGCCTCTTTCACATTCGGTTGCTGCTCCTCTAGTGCCTCCTCCTCCTCCTCCTCCTCCAGAGGTCCTGACAGCTCATCGTCAGACCCTGGGAGTGGAGCTCCGCTCTCCTCAGTCTGGACGTCAGTCTGGACCTCCGTCTGGACCTCCGTCTGGACCTCCGTCTGGACCTCAGTCCCGTCCTCAGCCTCAGCAGGCGGCTCCCGAGGGTCCGTCTGCTGCCCGTCTGCTGGTTCTGAAGGAGGAGGAGGTTCTGAGGCTGGTGCTTGCGGACCTATTGGAGAAGACTCCAGGGCCACTTGAGAGACACACTCCGCTACCAGAGCTAGAAGCAAAAGAGACACATCAAGCTTCATCAGTTACTTTGACCTTGGGTGTCTTGAAAGGCGCCTCTAAATTAAATGTATTATTATTATTATTATTACTTCTCAGACAGAAGATTTAAAGAACAAACTTCTCTCAGTGACTAATCACCAGTTTATGAGACCTAGTCATCCCAAGACAAAACCTATTCATACCCGAATAAAATTCCTTTGAACAAGTCCCAAGAATTCAACCTATTCCAAATAAAAACTGCTGTCGCTTCTTGTTTCGTTGACTCGTGACGTCAGCTAACCCATGGACCAATCAGGGGCCTGGATACCTGGGGGGGGGGTTCTGAGTTCACTGAACCCACACCGTACCTGATGAGCAGCAGGAGCTGGTGACTCTGGATACCGCTGAGACCACGGGTGAGGGGAAGACACGTGAAGAGAAGACGACAGGTGAGGGGGAGACGGGTGAGGGGGAAAAAGGTGAGGGGGAGGCGACAGGGGAAGGGGAGACAGGTGAGGGGGAGACGACAGGTGATGGGCGGGCGACACGTGAGGGGGAGACGACAGGTGTGGGTGAGACATGTGAGGGGGAGACAACAGGTGAGGGGGAGATGACAGGTGAGGGGGAGACGGGTAAGGATGAGACACGTGAAGGGGAGGCGACAGGGGACGGTGTCGTGCATCGAGACACACAGCGACTGCTGGGGTTGGAGCTCAGACACAGCGTGATCTCTGTCCGCCCTCTGATTGGTGGTCTGGGAAGACCCTCCACCCGCTCAGCTGCTTTGACCCTGGAGGACGGACACACACAAGCACACACACACATACACGCATGCACACACACACAGGCACACACACGGACACCAACACATTCGAAATATGAATAAAGATGAAGGGAAAACGGCACAAAGCATTTACTGAATATCAGGATGTATCAAGAATGTTGCACACACACATTTCAGGAGAGCTAACCTCAACTCAACTTTTTAATCCTGTGACACAGCGCTACAGCGCCCCCTAGTGACTCAGCACCCACAGTGCCTCGGATAGGACTGTTTCATGCGCCAGTACCCACGGCAACCCCGTAATGAAGCACCACGTATTACATTACAGCGCTTATTTTGTTCTAGATACAATGTCCGGTTTGGTATAAGCATGGCTCGCGTCAATGGTCCCCGCTCACACACTCACAAGCACACACACACACACACACACACACACACACACACACACACACACACACAGACATACAGAAGCACATTTAGACACACATAGACACACTCATATCTATCCATACATACATACACACACACACACACACACACACATGCAGCCACACATACACACAAACACACATGGAACACATTTACGCCAGAATGCAATCTCACACCTTGTCCTGTTAGATTTGAGACGTCTTAATGTCTCAAAGCTGAACTGTTAGCTATTAAACTTCTTAATGTGTGAAAGCCAAACTTTTGGCTTTGAGTTGTCTCAATGTGTTGATGCCAAACAGGCCCAGAGCGGTCCTGACACCTATAATTCTACCTGCGTCGGGGTGGAAGTTAGTTTACATCTGTTTCCAATGAGGAACGATCGACTTCAAAGCATTCATGGAGCAACAGAGTTGTCATGGTAGATTCCTCTGCTTCCACAGAGCTGCGAGGATGTGGGACTCACCTCTCTTCCCCGGTCGGACGGCTCTCTCCCCTCTTCTCAATAAAGTCTTGACTGAGAGAAACAGATAAAGAGAAAATCTGAATGAGATATATTTTAAGATATCCCTCTCACGCATTTCAAGATCATGATTTATTCTGTGTTCCTGTACGTTGAACCTCGGCTACACTTCTGCTACACTGCATAGCTTACCCTCAACCTCACCCCTTCATATCTAACCCTGAACCTAACCCTCCACATTTAACCCTCACCCCTTCATATCTAACCCTCATCCTGTTATCTACCCCTCACCCTTCATCTTACCCTAACCCTTCATATCTAACCCTCACCCCTTCATATCTAACCCTAACCATTCATATCTAACCCTAACCCTTCATATCAACCCCTCACCCCTTCATATCTAACCCTACTCCCCCTACATCATATCGCTCATTGTGAGTCAAAGCCACTTGTAAAGCTATATCCCAGTAGTTAAATCAGCCCGGCCAGTCTCTGTGCAGCAACGCTGGATGAGCCTGGGGACAACAGACCCATCACCTGCAGCTGTTTGACTCCCCGGCTCTCAGAGCTGAACCCTAACTCCTACACTCCTGCTGGGATCCAGCATGCGTTTGACAACCAAGACAGAAACGTGACTCTGATCAGACCCAGGGAAATAAGATAATAGTTGACAGATGCAACGCAGAACTCAATCAAACAAGAGCACTGCGGTGGAACCCCTTGATCAGTTCCTGTGTGAGATGTGTACGATGTCAGATGTGGATCTCAGTCTTTAGTGTCTGGGTGAATATGGGCTCTGGACTCACTTCAGGCGGTTCCTTTCTTCCCACGCGATCCGCTGCAGGCGTTCCTCTCGGTCGTGACGCCTCCTCTCTCTCTCTGCGGTCAGGGTCTCCTGATGCTGGCGGTACGAGGAGGAGAGCAGATCTCCTAAAGAAGGTCTGGAACACCCAACCAACACAGGTCCCACTTCAGTGGTCACACCTTAAAACCAAGACCCGCTAATCTGACTCCACATTTTGCTGTATTTATTAATTCATTACGTTAGAGACTTGGCAGAAGTGGGTGACGGTGCTTAAAGAATAGGTTTGCTGTTTTTGAATCAAGGGCCTGTCCACAGATTCAGTGGGACTTGAACCGAGAACCTTCATACCCTATCCAGTAAAAGAGCCTGATCCTTTGGGCTATACGTAACATATGATCTATCAGATCTGCTCTTTTCCACATTAGGGAAGAACTGCTCCACAACGGTAGAACGTTAAAGACATCAGACCTGTCGGGCGTGGCCTCAGGCGTGGGCGGGGCGCTGGCGTTGAAGCGGCGGGGGGGCGTGGTCGGAGCGCTGGCCAGGCACTGGTGCCGTCCCGGGTACGGCGTACCGTTCCCGATTATCCTGGAAAGGAAGATCAATAATTAAACTAAAGCATACCTTCTGGTCTCTGAATACCCGGACAGGTACCCAGTTCTGCCTGCGCTCTGGACACTGCAGCCACGGCGTAAGGGGGTGTGTCCAGTGTGTGTTTGGAGGTACTGTGTGGACCTTAGTGAGCGGTCTGGCTTGAAAACAAAGCGTTTCTTCAAGCCTGGCGGATCACCTTGACATGGCGTTCATTAGAATTCATACTTTGTTCCAACAGATCCGTAATGTGAAACCCTGTGCGGGGATACTGTTGTTCCTCGGTGAAGGGTGTCTGACACTGGCATGCTCATTCATGCTTTTGCGTGTGGCGGTGAGGAAACGGCATCACTCAAGCCAAGCAGGGGTTAAAACAGCTTGCTAGGTAGCAAAAAAGATTTCTCAGCAGTCCTGCAGCTTTAGTCAGTCTACCCAAATGCAGAAGCACAAGCTTAACGGTACCGAGAGCATCGGACCAACAGAGCCCCCAGGAGGCACATGAGACCTGGAGGTCTCAGATACTCCTGCACCCAAGGGATGCCGAGAGGTGTATTTACCTTATAGCTGTGTAAGACGTGTGCAGTCTGTTTGTCTTACTGCAGAGCATAATGATGGGGGAAAGAGAGAAGACAGAGGATAGTCTGAGGAGCTGAAGGAACATTAAGCACAGATACAAGGATAAGGAAAGGAAGGCATGTTGAGTTTAAGGAAAGGAAAGGAGGAGGGCAGCAGAGTAGCAGGACAATTGAACCTAATTGGTGCAAGGCGGAAACTACGAACAAATTAGCAGAGAGGAAACAGAGGAAAAGACTTGAAAGAACTGTCGTCCAGGTTCTAATCGTTCTAGGGGAGTAACACATGACTTCTCATGTGTTTGAATTGAAAAAAAACAACAAGCAGTGTATGTCAGACATGCATTGTCTTGTGCAGGCATAAATTCCTGCCTTTCAGTAGGTAGAACATTAACTGAGACGTCTAGTTGAGACCCAACCCAACATCTGACCGTCAAGTAGGAGTGGATCTTCTGAACAAGCTTCTAGGAATGAGGCTAACACTTAGATGTTCATTCTGAGGACAAGCCTGAAACCCTGAGGACTACCCTGAGGGCTACCCTGAAGCCTATCATGAGACCTATCCCCAGGTATCCCCAGAGACTTTTGCTGATACCCGAGGCCTTCCCTGATTCCCTTAAACTTATGACGCCGACCCCGATACCCTGATGCCTACCCTGATACCCTGAGACTTATGCTGAGGCCTATCCTGATAACCTGAGACTAGCAGCAGTCAATATGCTAGTAGTGCCACAAGACATCAGTGTGCTGTGCATTCTCAGACGTGTTGTGTCAATGTGTGTCACATGGAATGGGTCGCTACTGGAAAAAACCTGACCAGTGGAACCACAACAGACACTATATGGCTGATTATTGACCTCGGATCCAGAAGAGGACAGATTACAAGAACGTTCCACATCTTCCCATTGTCTCCATCACTCCTAGGCCAATAGGGATTGCGGACTCAGTCAGCACTGGTGCACTAAACCTAATTTTATCTCATGAAGAATATATCGGTAACGAGACAGGAAACACTACGTTACCCCTCCCCTCAGACCTCCTTATTTCCGGCCCAGACGCTGTGCAGTCCCGCCCCTGGAGGTCTGGCTATGGCTGGTCTAACTTCTGGATCCGAGGTAAGCACCCTCCCTGACCCCGTTCAGGGGAGTTGTGTCGGGGGAGATGAGGACCATGCATCCAAGAGTAAAGCCCCACCGAGGAGACCTCTACATCAGGGGCTCAACTAGGAGGACACAAGACAAGGTCAGGGGAACGACTACCGAGTGAGGAAGGGGGAACATACTGACGGGTGAGGAGTAAACCTTCCGACCTAGAGTACCTGCGTGTTCCTCCCTGTCTACTGGGTTCAGTGACTGGGAAACTCTCCCAGTCTGCCTCATCATCATCATCCTCCTCCCCCTCTTCCTCCTCATCCTCTTCGTCTTCCTCCTCCTCTTCCTCATCTCTGGGATGGAAAAAGGAGTGGTGGAGGATGGATGGAGGGGAAGGAGGAGGGAGGACAAGAGAAGTTCAACAGGGACAACAGTGTAAAAAGACAAGAGAAAATGACCCGGAAATGACAAAACACAGAGATTCCTCATCACGTAATGAGGATGGAATGAGACACTACGGTAGGAACTACGGAAAGTGTCTCCTGATTCCTGTGTGACCTAACCCTCACTCTGACCTATGTGACCTATATGACATAACCCTAAACCCAACCCTGACCTTTATGAAATAACCCTAACCTGTATGCATTACCTTAAACATAACCCTGACCGATATGACCTTACCCATACCCCTGACCTATCCCTAACCCGTGATCTATATTACCTAACCCAAACCTAACCTTAACCTACAGGCCCCTGGCCTTCCCCCTGTGTACCCACTATGTTGTGGAGGGCGATGGAGGGCCCTGGCAAAGAAAGTCTAGTGTGAGCCAGTTAACCAGTAGGATCTGTCTGGGTCTCATTAGCAGCATATGGAACAGAGTAGGGCCCTGAAACCAGCGACGGTGGGGTATCCAATACCCTCCTGGCATGTGTTCAACTCCACCTGCAGGAATGAGCAGGTCTGTTGGGCCTACCCCCTGACAAAAAGGAGATCTTTCTCCAGTCATTAAGAGCCAAGGATCGGGAGCTACCAGAGGCAGCTTTAGGGGTCACTTCATCGGATAAAGATAATGTTTTCTACAACAAACCCTGACAACAGAACACAGTTCACCGGTCTTAAACTGCAGGATCAGAGGGGTCTGGATTAGGGCTCAGTACGACTCCAGTTCGACTCCTCAGTGAGGTTTGAAATAGGGTGGAGGGTTAGCAGAGGGGTATTCGGTCTTTAATGGATTGAAACACAACGGGTTTCCAATACGGAGCTCGTTAAGCACCTGCTCGTTAAACCGCTACGCCAAAACAGAAAAGGTAGCAATAAAAGCTAATGGGGCAGATCTCATTATATTCTCGTTATACTTTAAACGAGGTGCTCGGCTATAGTATTATTATTTATCATACTAATATATTATTATATATTATACCTGGCATAGGCTGGTGGAGAAAAACAAAATCAAACCAGAAACAGCACAGTGCTGACCCCCTTAATGTGAAGCCCCCAAAAAGTAACCAATAAAAACCATGGAGGTCAAAGGTCAAAGCTGACGGAAGCTCCGCCCTCACCTCTCAGAGACGTCCGGGACACGCCCCCCGAAGGACAGGAAGCTGGCGCTGCTGCAGGGCGAGGCGGGGGCCGAGGAGTGGCCCCGCCCACTCTGCAGGGAGTGTCTCCGGCTGCGCCTCCGCTCCGCCCCCTGCGGGTCGCTGGCCACGCCCACACTGGCCACGCCCATGCCGGCTCCGCCCACACTGGCCCTGCGGCGCTGCTTACGGCCGCTGCCCCCCGCTGGGCCGCCTTCATCACCGTCCTCGCCACGCAGGGTCGTCTGCAGGGTGATACATGTTACGTTGTGAACGGGTCGATACATGTTATGTTCTGTACGAGTTGATACATGTTATGTTCTGTTCGAGTTGATACATGTTATGTTCTGTACAGGTTAGTACACATCTTATGTTCTGTACAGGTTGATACATGTTATGTTCTGTACAGGTGGGTTTACATGTTATGTTCGGTACAGGTTAGTTAACAGGTTATGTTCTGTCCAGGTTAGTTTACATGTTAAGTTCTGTCCCGGTTAGTTAACATGTGATGTATCACTGACCTCGTAGATGTTGAACTGCTCCACCAGGTCCAGGTCGGTGCCCCTCCTGCTCAGGTGTCTCTGGGCCACGCCCTCCATGCCCTGCTCCTCCAGGCTGTCCACCATGTCGTAGTACGAGTCCTGGTCCGGCAGCCCGGCCAGAGTCTGAGACACACACAGGGACCACGGCACACACGCACACACAGGCAGAAACACACACACACACACACACACAGGCAGACACGCACACACAGGCAACGAAGCAGACACGCACACACAGGCAAAAAAACACACACACACACACACACACGCAGAAACACACACACACAGGCAGAAACAAACACACACACACACAGGCAGAAACACACACACACAGGCAGAAACAAACACACACACACACACACAGGCAGAAACACACACACACAGGCAGAAACAAACACACACACACCGGCAGAAACACACACACACACAGGCAGAAACGCACACGCACACACACAGACACACACAGAGGCACCGTTAAGAAAGAAGATCCTTAAGATTGATAGGAGCGTCTTGGTTCTAGTTTAGATTCACTGTTAAAGTTGAAGAGTCCAAAAACACAGAATGGTTTATATAGAGTAGAACGAAGTGCTTTGAATGAAGGAGAAGGCCAGAATGGAAGGAGGGGAATGAAAAGCAGAGGGGTGAGGCGTGTGTGGGGGCGGACCTTGTTCAGGAGAGTCATGGTGTAGACCAGCAGCTCTGTGTCCACGCCGTCCTTCTCCTCCAGGACCTCCGTGGCGTTCCTCCACAGCTTGGTGCCTGCGGACGCACACCGTCAGCAGGCTAGGGGAGCTACGCTAGGGGAGCTACGCTAGGGGAGCTGCGCTAGGTGAGCTGCGCTGGGTGGCCTGCGCTAGGCGAGCTGCCTCATAGAACCTGATGCAGCTATCCGCATTTCAGAGTGGACACTGATGCATTATAGATGAGCTACAGCCACTGGCTCGCTCACACACACACTGCTCTGCCTCCCAGGACGGGGCTGAGGCCTGGGCGTACCGCTCAGAAGTCCCTCCCCCCCCTCCGATATCAACACTACGAATGGGAGGACCGTTTATTTACCTTTGAGCCGTTTGGTCAATTTATTTTTCCATAAGCGACTGAGTGTGATTGACTGGTTTATTTAAATTGCATGCCAGGGTAGGGTAGGGTGTAGGGGTACAGAGGGTAACCCCTCATTAGCAGGTAGGGGTAAGGGAGTCTGGGCAACATGTGTGACTCTCTGCAGGCGTTGGAGCTGTGACCCCTGACCCCTCACACTCAACACCCACTTTGGCTTTTAGGGGGAGGGTCCCAAACTCTGTTGTGCGTTGGATTGTAGTCTTGAGTTTGATGAACCTTTATTACCTCGTTAGTACCGACAGCGTCCCGCCTCCTACCTCTCTTGGAGTCGACGGCGGCCACGGCCTTGATGAGCAGCGCGGCGTTGGTCTCCGTGTACTCCACGAACACCAGCAGCAGCTTCAGGGCCGTCTTCACCACCAGGCGGAACTGAGGCAGAGGACGGTGAGCATGAGCGTACTCCGACCCAGACACAACAAGCAGCTAATCCTCCACCGTGGAGGGGATCAATTAGACACAACTATTAAGGGGAGGGATTAGTACCATACCGAGTTAGGGTTAGGTGATGTATAAAATACTGAGTTAGGTTAGGTGATTTATCATATACTGGGTTAGGGTAAGGTGATTTATCATATACTGGGTTAGGGTAAGGTGATTTATCATATACTGGGTGATGTATTATATATTGGGTTGGGTGATGTTTCATATACTGGGTTGGGGTTAGGTGATGTATCATGTACTGGGTCAGGGTTAGGTGATGTATATGATAGTTAGGGTTAGATGATGTATTATATCAAAGTGGGTAAGGGGTAGCATCTTGATACACTGGGACATCAAATTATACTCGATCCCGTCCTATGAAGGAGTTCCTGTCTGGACTACTCTGGACATAAGAGTCCTGAATAAAAGGAGAAATATGAAGGAAAGTTCAACTAAAAATAATAGAACATGTCTCGTTCGGATACAGTTCTAGACCGACTCCCCATGGAGCTATAGGAGACAGCTTCAGAGCCAGCCTTGTATTACCTGGGATTCAACAGACTAATCATCCCGTCTCTGCAGCGTTCTGAAGGGAGGAGGGTTTGAACTGAGGAGCATGCGCTCATGTCCTTGCGGTCCTCCTGCACATCCTCCCTCTGGCCACCAGAGGGCGAAGGAGCCGTGAGCACGGAGCGGCTGAAACTACTATAGGATGTCTCGTCCTCCGTGAGTAACGGTTACCTTTGACCCGCTGAGGGTGTAGAGCCACTGGACCGTCTCGTTATGAGTGATGAGACCGTTCATCCCATCCACATACAGCATGATCTGACCCAGTGCTGGGGAGGGGGAGGGGGGGAGAGAGAGAGAGAGAGAGAGAGAGAGAGAGAGAGAGAGAGAGAGAGAGAGAGAGAGAGAGAGAGAGAGAGAGAGAGAGAGAGAGAGAGAGAGAGAGAGAGAGAGAGAGAGAGAGAGAGATTGTTGATGCATCATATACTGGGGTTAGGTGATGCATCAGACCAGCGCCAACAACGTTGTAAGTGATTCAATGTTTAAAATAGAGGGAGTCCTTTAAATGTTGAACTATTGAATCACTTCCTTTATTTAAACCTTTCGTTTAAAATAGCTGCAACTTATTTCCACACTGCCGGGAAATAAATGAGCCATGAAACTGGAACATGAAAGGGTCAGAATTAGTGATCATAATCATTAAATCATTGCTCGGTTTGCACGGGCGGTTATTGAACATCTGACTAACCCTTACACTGACCTGGGCATTGTGTGTGTGTGTGTGTGTGTGTGTGTGTGTGTGTGTGTGTGCGCGTGCGTGTGCGCGTGCGTGCGCGCGTGTGTGTGTGTGTGTGTGTGTGTGTGTGCGTGTGCGCGTGTGTGTGTGTGTGTTTTTGTTACTGTTCTCGGACAAATAGCTGAGTAGTTTCTGGGAATAAAGGTTTGTTAGATTAGTGTGATTATAAACAGGGTACCCACAACTTCAAACACAGCTGTAAACCCAAACCAAGCAAACTCCAAAGGAAACCTCCCTTGGTATCATTGCTTGCATATTTAATAAAGAGATTGCTGCCAAACAATTACCCCGCTTCAGATTAAAATGCGCCATTTATGGCAGAGAACCACAGATAGAGTCCCAGCCAAACAACTTCAAGATAAGATGTGGATCCGTTAACCCTTAACCCTAACCCTAACCCCTTACCTAACCCCTTTCCTAGACCGATTATCCAAACCCCAATACCTAAAACCTTCTACCCAACCCCTTAAACCAAAGTAAAGAAGATGATTATGAGAATGGAGGTCCGAACATCATGAACAGAGGAATAACCACCATGAACAGAGGGCTAACTACCATGAACAGAGTGCTAACTACCATAAACAGAGCGCTAACTACCATGAACAGAGGGCTAACCACCATGAACAGAATGCTAACCACCATGAATAGAGGTCTAATCACCATGAACAGAGGGCTAACCACCATGAACAGAGGGCTAAATACCATGAACAGAGTGCTAACTACCATAAACAGAGCGCTAACTACCATGAACAGAGGGCTAACCACCATGAACAGAATGCTAACCACCATGAATAGAGGTCTAATCACCATGAACAGAGGGCTAACCACCATGAATAGAGGGCTAACTACCATGAACAGAGGGCTAACTACCATGAACAGAATGCTAATCACCATGAATAGAGGGCTAACTACCATGAACAGAGCGCTAACTACCATGAACACAGGGCTAATCACCATGAACAGAGAGCTAACCACCATGAACAGAGAGCTAACTACCATGAACAGAGGGCTAACTACCATGAACAGAGGGCTAACCACCATGAACAGAATGCTAACCACCATGAACAGTGGGCTAATCACCATGAACAGAATGCTAACCACCATGAATAGAGGGCTAACTACCATGAACAGAGGACTAACCACCATGAACAGAATGCTAACCACCATGAACAGTGGGCTAATCACCATGAACAGAATGCTAACCACCATGAATAGAGGGCTAATCACCATGAACAGAGGGCTAACCACCATGAATAGAGGGCTAACTACCATGAATAGAGGGCTAATCAGCATGAACAGAGGGCTAACCACCACACAGGAAGTGGTACCAAGAGCAGTAAAACCCTACTGTATGCTGGTTATTTACATAACTATGTTTGTAAAGTACAATACCGCAACATTAACCAAAACCGTTAAATACCATCACATCGTTTTTCAACTGAGACAGAAGGATCTGAGGAAATGCGATTGCAGCTTGACAAAGTGAGTTAAATACTAATGACTATGATTATCATTATGATATTGTTATTGCTGGGTAAGTAGATCCTCTGATGTTCTGAACATAGACCCATAGCATCTGCAGCTCGTAACTGGAGTGAACCCCAACGTCCTTCCAGAGGTTGGCGGAGGTTTAGTGCGCGGGGGGGGGGGGGGGGGGAGGTGGTGGGATTGGGTTCAGATGGGCTCTGCTTATGGGGAGAAGGGGTACGGGGGTACGGGGGGAGGCTGTGATTGGGTCCGTAGGAGGGGGAGGGTCTGTGGAAACGAGACAAAGAAAGGACCGACCCCACCGCGTGGATGTTGGTTCCGCTGCTTTTCATTCGGTTCTACTCTATGTTCCTTTCCTGCTCGGGTTGTTCTGATATTTTGTTCTACATTCATGGTATGTTTGGTTTTTGGCAGTAGGTTTAAAATTAATTGAGGATGGCTTTATGCATCACATTTATATCCCAAAAATAATAATCAAACTGAGTTTATCAGGAAGATTATGCAATGAGGGCCTAATCCCAGTTTGGATGAAAGGTTTGCCTGTGTTGTGAATATCAGAATGATACATGAGCCCTGACTTTGGACTGAACGGTGTTATGAATGAATTGATACAGACAGATGAAGAGAGAGATGAACATACAGAGAGCTGGAGAAGTCAGAGCGACAAGAAGGAGGCTGTAGATAGGAGGCTGTAGATAGGAGGCTGTAGATAGGAGGCTGTAGATAGGAGGCTGTAGATAGGAGGCTGTATACAGGAGGCTGTATACAGGAGGCTATATAAAGGAGGCTGTAGATAGGAGGCTGTAGATAGGAGGCTGTAGATAGGAGGCTGTAGATAGGAGGCTGCAGATAGGAGGCTGCAGATAGGAGGCTGTAGATAGGAGGCTGTAGATAGGAGGCTGTAGATAGGAGGCTGTAGATAGGAGGCTGCAGATAGGAGGCTGCAGATAGGAGGCTGCAGATAGGAGGCTGCAGATAGGAGGCTGTAGATAGGAGGCTGTAGATAGGAGGCTGTAGATAGGAGGCTGTAGATAGGAGGCTGCAGATAGGAGGCTGCAGATAGGAGGCTGTAGATAGGAGGCTGTAGATAGGAGGCTGTATACAGGAGGCTGTAGATAGGAGGCTGTAGATAGGAGGCTGTGGATAGGAGGCTGTATACAGAAGGCTGTAGATAGTTTGTAGATGGTCTGTTGTGTAACCTCCCAGCCTCTGCAGCAGGCCGTCTGCTCCCAGCCTTCGCCGAGGGCTTTAATCTGAGTCTGGGTGAGCTTTGAATCCCAATGTTTGCTCTGTGAACAGGATCTAAAGACACACAAACTAACCGAACCAATCAGGATCTAAAGACACACAAACGAACCAAACCAATCAGCGGGCTCTTGTTGTGCTCCACGATTCAGACGGCGATAACACCATCGAACCCGACCCTCCCCCCCCCAGCGCAGGTGGAGCTGGCCCCGGCACAATGTAAATGTTTCTCCAGACGACGGGCCGCGCTAAGGGTCGTCCCCCCCCCCCCCCCCCTCCTACAGACAGCCAGACAACACAAGACGCAGTGTTTCCAGGGCGGGCTGCCAGCGCCGAGCTCTGGGCTCCTCTCCGCCAGGCTCAGGCCTGGAGGCCAGGGGGCTGACTCCCCCCGTCATGACTCCCCCCGTCATGACTCCCCCCCGTCATGACTCCCCCCGTCATGACTCCCCCCCGTCATGACTCCCCCCGTCATGACTCCCCCCGTCATGACTCCCCCCGTCCTGACTCCCCGACGGAGTGGACCCGTCCTGACTCCGTGACGGACAGGACCCGTCGCAGGCCGCTGAGCCACTGACACAACATGTGCTCATCTAGCAGACGCGTCACGCAGACACCGAGCGGTTAACAGCAGAGCGGACCTCTGGAGAACCGGCTCCACCGAGCGGTTAACAGCAGAGCGGACCTCTGGAGAACCGGCTCCACCGAGCGGTTAACAGCAGAGCGGACCTCTGGAGAACCGGCTCCACCGAGCGGTTAACAGCAGAGCGGACCTCTGGAGAACCGGCTCCAAGCAGACTCAGTGTCTGCCTCAGCTGGAGGCTGTAGGCTCCTAGAGACTCGCCATGGAAGGGTGATACACTGGACCCTTCTCTGGTTCTATGACGGTTCTCTATGTGGTTCTGTGTGTGTGGCTCTGTTTAGTTCTCTGGGTGGTTCTCTTTGTGGTTCTGTTCTGGTGTGTGGTTCTCTGTGTGGTTCTGTGTGGGGTTCTGTTCTGTGTGAGGTTCTCTCTGTCTGGTTCTCTCTGCGGTTCTGTGTGGGGTTCTGTTCTATGTGCGGTTCTCTCTGTGTGGTTCTATGTGTCTGGTTCTGCGTGGCTCTGCGCGGCTCTCTGTACTGTTCTGTGTGGTTCTATGTGTTCGATTCTCTCTGTGGTTCTCTGTGTGGTTCTGTTCTCTGTGTGGTTCTGTTCTCTGTGTGGTTCTGTTCTCTGTGTGGTTCTGTTCTCTGTGTGGTTCTGTTCTCTGTGTGGTTCTGTTCTCTGTGTGGTTCTGTTTGCGGTCCTCTCTGTGTGGTTCTGTTCTCTGTGTGGTTCTGTTCTCTGTGCGGTCCTCTCTGTGTGGTTCTGTTCTCTGTGTGGTTCTGTTCTGTGTGTGGTTCTGTGTGCGGTCCTCTAGGTGGTTCTCTGTGCGGTCCTCTAGGTGGTTCTCTGTGCGGTCCTCTAGGTGGTTCTCCGTGCGGTCCTCTGGGCGGTTCTCCGTGCGGTCCTCCCTGTGTGCGCGTGTGGCCCTTGACGCGGCGGTAGCGCGCCGGGCTGAGGGGAACCAGATGCTCCGGTTCCTCGGGGTCCGCTTCAAACGGGTGATAAAGCTTTCCTGAGGGCCAGAGACCCCGGGGCCCCCAGCCGCCGGGCCCCCCAGCCAGGTGTCGGGAGGACCCCGTCCCCGGGAGGAGAGGAGCGATAAAGAGGAGAGTTGTGGGGAGAGGAGGACAGGGAGGAGGTGCCGACAGAGGCCGTGAGGAGGAGGAGGACCGCCCGCCGCCCGCCGTGACGCCTGCTCCCTTTTAGGTAGTCGGCTCCGGGGTCGGGGTCGGGGTCGGACTCCGGGCCGCGCTGCCTGTGCGCCTGTTGCTTTCGTTAACCCCCTCCTCACCCCCTCTGCTCCTGAAAGGGTTTTTACTGCCGAAGGAAAAAGCAACTGTTTCTCTGCAGACTCACCGGCCGCATTCCAACTGTTTCTCTGCAGCGTCGCGGGCTGCATTCCAACTCTCGCTCGGCGCTGCTGGCCTTGAGTTGAAGCGCCAGACTCTGATTTACGAAATCAGAGCTAATGTGTGCTTGGCTGTTCGTCCTGTCTGCCCTAAGTATCCCAAATGAGAGAGAGAGGGAGGGAGAGAGAGAGAGAGAGAGAGAGAGAGAGAGAGAGAGAGAGAGAGAGAGAGAGAGAGAGAGAGAGAGAGAGTCAGAGAGAGAGAGAGTCAGAGAGAGAGAGAGAGAGAGAGAGAGAGAGAGAGAGCCTAAGTAAAACCAAGTCATGGTATTTCAAAACAGACCCAACCTCCAGCACCAAACACATGAATTCCTTCCAAGACACCATGGCTCTAGACACACTAAGACCTCGCTCGTCTGCAACCCAGACAGCAGCTCTACCACAGCCCTGAAGAACGGTGAGCGGGAGGGCGTGCACGCACTAAACTCATCAACTCAGACATGAACCCGGACATCAAGGTCCAATTCAGGGGGTAACCCCTGAATCGGGGGTCATACTCCGGGCTCCAACCAAGACGCTGAGTGGAGGAACAACCCCAAACTGTTCCTCTGCATGCAGAGTTCTGGAGATCTGCTCTCAGAGCGAACTCTGAGCGACAGGTGCAGAGCAGAATCAGGACGCGCCTTCAGTCCAGAACCCGAAATGAGAGTTTCCATAAAAAAAACACTTGAAAAGAAAGTGATCCAGGCTCCATAACAAAGACCTCGCAGACAGAGAGACCCAACAGAGCGAGGCCAGCGGGTTATGGAGCGCAAACCAGGAGAGACCAACCAGAACTAAGACCAGGAGAGACCCACCAGGACCAAAACCAGGAGAGACCCACCGTGACTTAGACCAGAAGAAACCCACTAGAACCAGTCAGCCAGCTGGTTCTGGAGCTCAAACCAGGAGAGAGCCAGCAGAACGAGGCCCAGTCATCCAGCGACCAGAAGGGAGGTACGGCCCTGAGAACAGACACCCAGCAGAACACCTGAGATCTCCAGCCGACCAGCGGGACTGAGCAACAGCTGAGGACGTCCGTGACGAGACCCAGGCTCAGTGAGCACGTGGGCGGACATGGACGCCGTTCACAGTCCTGGCATCCAGAGAGAAGGCCAGAAACCCCCTTCCCCATGGAGCCCCCCCGCACTCAAAGACCGGGACAAAGCCGACGACGTCGACAAACGGCCCTACCTGTCGAGGGACTCACAAATCCAGGTTAATGGACCTCCTCCCCCCTCTCCCCCAAGACATCCCCCCACAATCTCTACCCTGGACCCCCCCCACTACAACCCCCGGGCAGCGCACCCGCACACCCGAGACTACACACACACTGACATCACCCCAGACATGAGCTCATCTCTGACTGGAATGGGGAGACGTCCTGGGGGAGAGAGACCGAACACACAGCCCTCCCACTCTCATAACGCCGGGTCTTTAAGATCAATGGTGTATAAGATCTGTAGCATATACTGGACAGCTAAGCCACACTAATGCACAGGGTGGGGTCCACCGTGTAGTTTCATATGCTGTCATTATCTTTACAAAGACGGGTGAAGCCTCATTCTAACACCTCGTCCCAGGACGTGAGCTAACGTATTGACCATGACCTCATTAACTAAAATCGTCCTTTCACTTTTCCCCGTATAGACGCATTTGTAATTGTAACAAAAGAATTTCCCATCTGGGGGATTAATAACGTTTTTAAAACAATCTATATAAATTTGGAATCGTATGACACTTTTGTATAAAATATTTTAAACTTTTGCTCTCATTATGTTGCATCTTAGGTTGACGCCATATTTATTAAAGCAGAGAGCGATTGAGGGAAGGGACCCGGAGGCTGGATCAGTTTTATGATGTGCAACTTCCTGCCCTGAGTTTTATGATCAGTGTGAGCATGTATGAGCAGCCCCCCCCCCCCCCCCAGCAGGCTGTTATTCAGGGGTGACCCTGTGTGGGGGGGGGGTGTGACCCAGCCTCTGTAGGCATGGTAACCAGGCCACTCCCCGCTCTTCCCCATCACACAGATCATTATTCTCTTTCATCAGGGGAGCGTTAAATTAACCAGCAGCATGCCGGAGTCACGGTAACCAGTGTCAACAACTACCCACGCACGCACGCACACTCACACACTCATGCACGCGCACACACACACACACACACACACACACACACACACACACACACACACACACGGACAGATGCACCGCACACACCAAAACACACACACACACACAAACGCGCACGCACACACTCTCTGGGTGTTTTGTGGTACTAACTACTTCAGTGTGAGGAGGTCATCCACAGAATCAGCAATACATGCAAACACATGTTACTGGAGAGCTTAACATGCAAACACATGTTACTGGAGAGCTTAACATGTGAACACATGTTACTGGAGAGGTTAACATGTGAACACATGTTACTAGAGAGGTTTAACTTTAAACACGTTACTGGAAAGGTTTACACAAACACATGTTACTGGAGAGGTTCACATATGAACACATGTTACTGGAGAGCTTAACATGTGAACACATGTTACTGGAGAGCTTAACATGTGAACACATGTTACTGGAGAGGTTAACATGTGAACACATGTTACT